>NW_022900948.1:593601-635377 GCF_012274545.1 Fukomys damarensis
CCATGCACTAAATTAAAATCCAAATGGATTAAAGATCTAAATATTAAAACAGAAACATTAAACTTGCTGGAAGGTAAGTTAGGCAGAACTCTGGAAGACATTGGTATAGGAAAAGACTTTATGAACAAATCCTCAGTAGCACGGTAGAATCAACAACTGGTATCTCATCTTACTAAAAAGCTTCTGTACTTCAAAAGAAACCATCAGCAGAACTAATAGACAATCTACAATGTGGGAAAAAATTTTTACCAGCTGTTCCTCAGACAAAGGACTATTATCAAGGATGTATAAAGAACTCAAAACAATCAGTCCCCCCAAATATAAAGACCCGATTCAAAAATGGGCATCCGAAATGAACACACATTTCTCAGACAAAGAAGTAAAAGCAGCAAGAAAATATTTGAAAAAATGTTCCACATCACTGGTCATTCGAGAGATGCAGATGAAAACAACACTGAGATTCCACCTCACCCCACAAAGGAAGGAGATGATTTAAAGGAAGAGTAGGTAACCACTGGGGTCAAATACAGCAGAGAGATTGAAAAGAATAAGAATTCAAAAACTACCTCTGTAGTTTGGGACCACAGGTCACTATTATCCTTAAATGGAGTACTTTTGTATACTTCTTGGTCTGAAGTCACATATGGTCATTGATAGTGATCTTGTAGTGAGAAATGCAGGCTTCCCTTCTAAACATTAAACAGGAAAAAGATGAAGTGGTACTGTTTAAAAGAATGAGTTTGAGGGAAATTTTATAGTGTAGATGAGAAATAAAAATGTTAGTAGTCCAGAGAAAACAGCCAGGAGAAGTCGTTTGAAGATGTAAATGTTAGAGGAAAGAAAAAAACTCCTAAAAATTTTGTGTGTAAAAATGGAGAAAATGAAGAGCAAAAGAAATCTGTTTGAGTGTGGTGGCACATTCCTGTAATCCCAGTACTCAGAAGGCTGAGACTAGTGGTTTGCCACAAATTTGAGGCTAGCCTGGGCTATACAGTGAGACCCTGTCTCAAAACAAAAGACAAAACAAAAGAACTTTTCTTTTGGTCACAGTTGGGGGAAGATTAGGTAGAAATCAATGGAAAAGACAAATCTGAAGATGTTGAGGGAACTTGCAAAGTTGACAAACTGCTGGCACTGTGACTTCTTATGGAGAAAATCATAAAGAGCTGTTCAGGTCTATAAAAAATGATTCACCATACCCTTTTTGAGCACTAGAACAGCCCTACTAAGATCAGTGACTATGAATCTGTAGTCATCCAAAGCTTGGTTCCCTGGGACTAAGTACTGAAAGGAAAGCCATATTCTATTTCCCCACTGTATGGCTGGTTCTGTAGTCATAGTTACACTGTGACTCCTTGATTTAAAAAAAATGTCATTTGGGATGAGATCTCAATAAAGGCAGCTTGAGACTAGAGAATTTAAGAGATCTTTGCAGTGTTCAAAAGAAAAATTACCATAGGCTGAAGAACTAATTAAGGTAAAAAAATAAAAATAAAAAAATAAACTATACAGGTGAAAGCCAGGCATGGTGGCACACACCTGTAATCCCAGCATATGGGAGGCTAAAGCAGGAGGATGGCTGGCTGTGAGTTTGAGACCAGCTTGGGCTACATAGTGAATTCCAGGTCAGTCTAAACTACATGTTGAGACCCCATCTCAAAAAAGCAAAGGAAAAAAAAAGAGAGAAGAGAGAGAGACAGGTGAAAAGACAAAAGGCTTCCAATGAGGGGTGTTATGGTTTGGGTCTAGATGACCCCCCCAAAGCTTTATGCAGTCATAGAGCTTTTTCAGAGGTGAATCTAGAGTGAGTGATGCTGGGATTAAGGGCGTGTGATTACTGAACCAGTACACTGATAGGTTTGGACCGCTCTAATCCTGGTAGTCTGGTTAAGATAAAAGGAGAAGAAAAATGCTATTAAATTGTCCTTGCTGCTTTTGCTACTTTGTGGCTGTCATGAACCGTTCTCCTCTGTAAAGCCCCTGTGAAGTTTGTTTCTAATTGTTATCTTCCAAAGGCAAGAGAACTGAGAAGTTCCAAGTGTCTTCTAACAGACATTCAAACAAATACTTTAAATTCTCCACTGCATTCCTAGCAAGTTAAGTATTATTATCTCTCTTCCACAAAGGAGAGCACCTAGGCTCAGATAGTGTAAGTAACTTAGTTAACCTTATACAGTTGACTAAAACAGAATTCATTCTGTGTTTTATCAGATTCCAAAAGCCATGCCCTTATATAAAACCATACTGGCTTCTTGTACTTCAGCAAGCAAAAGGATGTATAAAGCAAAAGGATGCCAATGCCCTTGCAGTCTCCAGCATTTTATAATACACACACAGGGATATATGGCCCTAAGGAAAAAGAAAATTAAAATTCCCCACATACTGTATTTTGTGATGCTATTTCCCTTCTAATTTGATGTCATCTTCTGACATTAAAAAAGGAATAGATGTCCAAATTCAAAGTTATAGGAAGAAATTAATTCAGATGTAGAACTAAAAAGTGTGTGAATGATCCAAAGAGGCAGTATGAACACTGGGTATTTATTCTTTTAATGCTTTCTAAGAAAGAGTCCTTGCAGAAAAAATAAAAATTAAACAATGTGACAAAAGCATTTGAGTTACTGAAGTTATTAGGTTAAAAAAAAAAAAAACACTAACCAGCTTTCTAGTCTGACACATTTTAACTGATAAATAACAAAGCATAATCATGAAGAAACCATTTTTTGGCTCTGCTGCTTTTAGTACAATGTTTTGCATTTTGATTGAAAGCATCAACTTGTCAAAATGTTTCCGACAGAATCACTGAGTAAGATGAACAACAGGCAGAAAGAGTGAAGCATGACACTGATCTCCAAGAGTAACAAGATTCTAGGAAAATTTCTACACTGAGAAATATTTCAAAATAGATTTTTAAACATAAAATCAAATAGACTTAGGAAGCAAACACTCATTTTAAAAATCTCTACATGAATCTTTACTAAATACCATAACAATGCTTATTGTCATATTGTCATATTTCTCATATATGAGAAACTAATGTAGCAATTATAGAACATACAGTCCACAAATGTGATCAAGGAAAAAGGGAACATAGGCTTTATATTTGAGGGAATCAAGAAGAAAAGAAGGAAGGAAGGGGAAAAGGGGGGAAGAAAAATGGAGGGAGGGAAGGAAGGAAGGAAAACAGAAAGAAACTATTTTTTTAGCACATGCTTATAATACATAAGGATTACATTCATCTTGGGAAGTTGGTACATTTGCATAACACATCCTGATTCTTTTTACTTCCCTTTCTTTCCCCCTCCCTTCACCCTCCCTTACTAACCCCTGAGTCTAGTTTTCAAAAGATTTGGATTTTCTCCTCTAGTTGAATCTGATCTTTGCAAATTAAATTATTTGTGATTAAACCAGAAAAGCCCTTACAATGAATTATTATTAATATTATTCTTGTTTTACAAGAAAATGGCACTTTCCTTTTTCTATTTTTTTGTGGATCCATTTCTGTAAGGAGTTAGAACCAGTCAAGAGATCTGACAGAAAACTCTCATAATGTTGTGCCTTCAACTGTGACTTTGTATGAAAGTCTCATGCATATCATTGCATCCCCTGAATGTAACCCTTGGGACACCTTACAGTTATGACTGCATTACAGAGATAAGCCACCTTAAAGGGCACTGATTGTATGTGAAAGAGAATAGGACAAAATATCACACATTTGGGTACTTTACTAAAAATTGTTTGAAATCTAAGTGAAACATCAAAATGTAAAGAGAAAATAGTTTTCTTCTTTTCCTTGCTATAAATAAGCTGAAGATTTTGTCAGTAATATTTAAGTAAGTAGCTTATTTACATCTTAATAACAACCAAATGATAAAACTAAATATTATTCATATTCAAACATATTATTCCATTGCAGAGTATAAGAGCTTACTGCGTTTAATTCTCCTATCCCACAGTCTGTGTAGCCATGGGTTCAAGACCAGACTTGCTTAAACCCTCAGAAGTGAGAAGATTCCAAAGGGCTGTGCAAGGGAGTGCTTTTGTTCTGGCTGGATATGGAAGAAGGGAGGCAGTTAGGTTTACAGCTTTCTTAATTTCCATACTCACCACGGATAAGGGCTTCTAACTAAGACCAAAATTTCAGAGCAAAGCATAGTTTGACATGGGTTCTGGGATGGGTACGTATATGGAGAAGTCAATTCTCTACTTATTTGGAAAATACAGCTTTCTTATCCTATGTGAAAATTTAGCAGAAAACTGGATAACATCTGAGAGGCTACAAAATAAATATTTTCTTCACTTCCTGTTTCTTTATTATATTTCAAGATAAATTATCTTCCATAGAAAAAGGTAAGTTAAAATCAGTGATAGTGGGTATAAATGAGTCTAAATCTCTAAATATTGTAAGAATATGTATGGGTGAGTAATAATATGACTTACTCTCTGTCACTCATACTTTCTTGCTTAGTCAGCTGTGATTAAACATTAATCAACTTGGAACAGAATTATTATAAATGTAATAGATAAATATACTGAGTAAGATATGAGTAGCTGTATGATTTTTATCAAAAAGGCAAGGTACAACTCATCTCTTCCTTTCTCTTAAGTAAATGACCCGAATACCATGCTCCACCCACTCAAAGATTAAATCCAAAATATATCATCCTAGAAGTCCCTCGTCTTTACCAAGTTATATTCTCTGTTATATTCTTTGTTATATTCTTTGGATGAATCTCAACATTTTTAAATGGATCAGGCAAAATCTTGGAAGTGTTTCATCATTGTGACAAGAATAAAAATATTGGATGCAGTTTTGGGGTTTTTTCATAATCATCTAGGTAAGTAATATAAATAAAACAATGGGATTATCTGGAAGTATTTTTATTGATAGTAGTTGAAGACTTGTTTCAGCTTGCAAAAGCAATTTATATTTGTACATGATTTATTTTTCTGATTGCCTGGAAAAATTTCTTAGGTTTCTGATTTTCCAAGCAATATGGTATTTATAATAAATCTCTTACAAGTCTAGCACAGAAACAAATTATTTTAAATGGAAGTATTTTTCTCTATTATTTTTCTTCTGATTATAATAATTTCTATGGGCTCCTCTATAACATTTCAAGAGTGAACTATGAGTGACACAAAGCAAATTTTTGATGATGGAAACTAAAATTATATTACAAAGGAGTGTATTAACATTGATATTTGTTTCCATATTCTCAGCTCTGTAGAAGAGTACTGGGTGTAAATGTGCACATGTACTGTTAGAGTTCAGTATTTTTGTTTTGTGTCTCCCAAAAAGAAGATAAATGCTATTAGAAAAGAAAAGACAAACACCTTTGCATATAATCAAGACTTAAAATAAAATTTATATTTTATAATACTCTAATTTTGAAGCCACAAGCTGCTTCTAATCTACAACAAAGTTGTAATGTTGTTTTGGCTTAATCAAAATATTAATCATTTGAATGAGATTATTTTAAATGATTATATGTATACTTTCATAATTTTTTAAAAGTTCAATAATTTAAAATGCGTGGGAAATTTTGTCAGTACTTTCTTACCAAAAAAGTACAAAACTTAGAAAAAAACTAAAAGAACTTCATGTATATCCTCTAATTACAAGATTTTGGTGATATAAAACATAGTAATAAATAACTGGTAATTCCTTGAGAAAAAACTTGCATATATATATATATATATATATATATATATATATTACTAAAGTGTTATATTACAAATAAACTTTCTTTAAAAAACAACCTCATCATGAAGGTCTACAAAATTAAATATCAAAATTTTAATAATAATATCATGATTAACAACATTTTTAAAAGAGCACATTTATTTTACTTATATCTTTTAAATTTCTGATGTTGTTTTTCTTATTTAGGTCATTTCTAATCTGGTTACTTGCCTTGAATTTTTCTAACTTTTATAATATCTGGAAAATACCAAAGCCATTTCTATGGTAGTATGGAAAGCTGGAGATTTTTGTATAATCATTGCAGCCTTTCCTAAGAAAATTTGGACTTTCCTGCACATATTAGTCTGATAGGCAAGAGGACTACAGGCCATCCAGACTCACTCCTGTTCTGATTATCCGGAAGTCTGTCCCAGAGACCCCGTAGCATACAGACAGTGTTGTACTCCTCAGACAGTGAGTTCATGCCTGGGAAGCTGATACAGGGGCAGTGTTTCTCTGTGAAGCATTCTATAGCAGAGAAATTGAGGTCAGCCCTGAAAGTAATGATTTTCAAACTGAGTACTTCCTAAAGGAATCTGAAAATCTCTATGTAGCCTCTTGGAGAAATTTAAGGAGACCAAGTAAAACCTAACATTTTCCAATATGTAAATAATCACAAATTATTTAATTCCCTACTTATTTTCTTAATTGAAGGATAATAGTGTATGTTTTCATCATGTACAACATGATGTTTGAAAGTATACCTACATTGTGGAATGGTTAATTCTAACAAATGCATTATCTCACATAGTTATCATTTTTGTAATTATAATCCAACTAATTTTAGTAGTGTTATCTTTTACAATAGAATTATTCTGTAATTTTAAATGCATTCTATATAATTTATGTACCAAACTGATTAAATTCCCTATCAAAAAATATTTTTTAAAATTCATTAAGATTTTCTGTATTTTTGTATCTTTCTTTTTTTAAAATCATTCTTTCATTTCTTACCAGATTCATCCTAATTTCATAAAATTTTATTCATAGAATATATAATTTTATTCCTGAATGCCCTTTATTGTCTTATTATACAGTTTTCAGTAAAAGTATAAATTAAATTCCTAAATTTTCTAGTAGATTCTAAATATTTAAAGATATATCTCTAGTATTATGATTATTAGCAGTATATATTCTAGAAAAATAGACTGTCAAATACGATTATGTTAATGTTAAAATACTGATAAAGATATTAAAAATAATGAAAAAGAATTCAATGAGATGGGTAGGATGAGTAAGAATTTATATTTAAATTTTTTAAATTTTAAAATTTTATATTATCACATGTATGTAGTACACAGTGTTTACATTCCTTGTGGGAAGTTGGACATGTACATAACACATCTTAATTCCTTTCTAATCCCCTTTCTACCCATTTCTCAATCCCCTTCCTTTTTATATTTTTTAACGTGTTTGCAGTGCATACTATTTATATTCCTTTTGTGGAGATGGTGTATGTATATAACACAAGTCAGTTCTTGTTTTTTCATCACATTACATCCCCTCCCTTTCTCTCCCTCCATCTCTTGATTCCCTTCCCCTATGAAAAAGATTTATCTCCCTGCTTCCTATTATTTATCTTTTCTTTTGCTCCTTATTTTTACTATGGGGTTTTCATATAAGAAAAACCATATGATATTTAAGATTTTGTGTCTGATTTGTTTCACTCAACATTATGGTCTCAAGGTGCTTTCATTTTCCTATAAATGACTGAAACTTACCTTTCTTTATGTCAGAGTCGCAGTCCATTATATGTAAATACCACATTTTCTTTACCCATTTATCTGTTAGTGGACATAAAGACTGCTTGCAAGATTTAGATATTATGAATTGTGTACCATATACACGGATTTGCATATATCATTATTATATGATGTCTTTAACTCTTTGGTGAAGAAGGGGAATAGCTGGGTAAATAGAATTTGTAGTTTCAGTTTTGTTTTGTTTTGTTTTGTTGAGGAATCACTACATAGCTATCCATAGGGGTTGTACTAGTCCCAGGATTGCTTTTACTATTCTGGGCCTCTTCTAGTTTCATATGAATTTCAGAATTGTTTTCTCCAGTTTTATGAAGAATGTTGGAATTTTGATTGGGATTATGTTAAATTTGTATATCAATTGTAGAAGTACAGCCATTTTTACTATATTGGTCTGCCTATCCAGGAACAGGGGATATCTTTCCATTTTTCTGACATCCTTTTTAATTTCCTTTTTCAGGGTACAGTAATTCCCACTGTGATAGTCTTCCACTTCTTTAGGTTAATTTCTAAGTATTTAATTTTTCTTTATGGTACTGGGAATGCTATTTTTCCCTAATTTCTTTCTCAATGGGTTCATAATTAATGTACAGGACCACTATCAATTTTTGTGTGTTGATTTTGTATCCTGGTACAACACTGAATCTGGTTATTAATTCTAAAAATCTTCATTGCTTTGCTATTAATAATTTTCTGCTATTCAGCTATTGATTATTTCTTCTAGGCCTACCAAATAAGTTCATAACATAATTCAGTGTAGTTAGTATGAAAGGCTTGGATTTAAAAGTTTAAAATCATGACTTCATTTACTAACTTTACTCTTTTTATTTATTTATTTTTGGTACAGGGGATCGAACTCAGATCCTTGAACTTGCGAGGCAGTCAGCAGAACCACTGAGCTAAATCCCCAGCTATTAACTTTACTCTTAATTGGCTGTGTTCCTCTGGAAAAATCACTAAAAACTTCTTTGAACCTTTCAAAGCCTAGAAAAACATAATATTTTTCAAATCTGAATGACATGATTTGAGGTGGTACACATACACAGTTGATTTGTTTATTATTCTGTTTATTATTTACTAAATTGATAATATTAATATAGTTTTTCAGAAGGTGTCTAAAGTAAATATTTTAGTTCTTTTTTCCAAACAGAATCTGTTACATACTTTTCAAACATCAAATACTAGATATTTTAAAAACCATGAGCCTGGTATAGGAATAAGTGAAATTTGAGAAATACTAGATTAAGTATAATTCCTATAGTTCCACTAAAGTCTGGTGCTACGTGATTTTATGAAAAACACATGGAAGGAATAAAGAGGGAGGGAAGAAATAAGGAAGGAAAAAGGGGAAGAGGAAAAGAGACAAGAAGGATATGTATTTCTGTACCATAAGTTCATAAAATACCATGGTCATGGAAGGCAAATACAAACCAACATAAACTCCCACAGGCAAGTTCAGGCAAATTATTCAAGCAAGAATTCATGTTTTAAGGCAGAATACCAATTATGCAAGTCAGGCTTTCCTAACTCCCTGAGCATGAGCTAAAAAACTTCACTATGTCCACATAGCCAAGTGATGTGGAAATTTGATGTCATTACCCAGGCAAGGCAAGCAAATAAAATTTACCACAAAACATGGAGGGCTAAATTGCATACCTTCATCAGCTATCTCTACTAATCAAATTATCCAGGTAATCTATGCATCTCTTTCTCACATTACTTATGTTGACCCAGTCAATCCCAGTGCTGGATTTTTAATTAGGAAAGATTACTGAGAACAAATGTCCTCCAAATAAGTGTGAATTTTTCCAGATTAGTAAAGAAATTCATCTTTTTAAAGAGGCCACTCATTACTTAAAGAATAGATTGAATAAATGACTATTAATGTGAGCAATTGTCTAAGCCTTAGTCTAATCCTGAGTATAATGTGTAAATATATCCTCCAATTAGTGATATTAAGATACTTTAGCTTCATTATTTTTCTTCTGTCATCTTCAGTGTTTCTGAAAAACTTTAGTAAGATACTAAGATGAAACTTTCATACTTCTCTCTTAAATCCCAAACTTTCCTTTAAAGTGAATAAAATAAAATAATAAAATAAAAATAATTCAGACAAATAAAATCTTTAATGTGCATACCTACAAGCATATGAACACAAGTACAGATAAGTAAGTGTCACTAAACAAAACATATACCTATTAGAGATGGACCATATCAAGAAATATATAAGAAATGAATAGCAGCTATGACTTAAGCTAATTCTCTTTGGGCTTCACATTATTTTTAAAAGTTCTATTATTATATGTTTGCAGTACATAATAAATAAATTCACTGGGGGGAATTGTTACATACACAAATCACATTTTGATCCTTTTTATTTCCACTTCCCCTTTTACCCTATCTCTCCCTCTCACCAGACCCCTTTTCCCATTTCTACAAAGTTTATGTCCTTATTTCTGACCTTCTATTTTGCTCTTTAAATTGTTTATACCTTGAGATTCTTCATATAAGTGAAACTATGCAGCATTTAACCCTTGGTATCTGATGTTTTTTCAGATTTCTACAGATGCGACCCAAAATAATATTCTTTATGGCTAAGTAGTATTCCATTGTGCACATAAAGCACATTTTCTAAAATCTAATTATCTGTTCATGGGCTACTTCCAACGTTTAGCTATAATGAGTTCTGCAGCTATAAAAATGTACACGTATCACTGTAATATGATGTCTTTAACTCTTTAAGAAATAAAGTGAGAACAAGAATAGTAGGGAAAAACAGAATTTCTATTTTTAGTTTTTTGAGGAATCACTCTATTGATTTCCATAATGGCCGTAATGGTTTACTTTCCCACCAACAATGTAGAGGGGTTCCTTTTCCCCTACACCTTTTCCAGCATTTGTGTTTTTTGAGTTCTTCGTGCTCACCACCTTTTCTGAAGTAAAATAGAATCTTAGCGCTACTTTGATTTGCATCTCAAACATTTTTTCACATACCTATGAGCCATTTGCACTTCTTTTGAGAAGTGTCTAATTGCCCATTTTTATTAGTTCTTTCATTTTGGTAAGGTCTAATTTTTTTAATTCTTTATATATTCTAGGTATTAGTTCTTCGCCCAAAAAATAGTTGGCAAGTTTTTTTTGGGGGGGGCAGCCTCCACTCGGTAGGTTTTCTTTTCACTCTGTTGGTTTTTCTTTACTGGGCAAAAGTTTTTAATTTGATATAATCCCATTTATTGATTTTTTGTTGTTATTTCTTGTGAAGTTGAAGGTACTATTCTGTCCTTGCTTAGCCTATGCTTTCAAGAGTTTTGCTTATTTTATATTCCAGCAGATTCAGTGTTTATACCTTTTTGCTCATTTTTTTTGTTTGGTTGTTTGGTTTTTGGTACAGGGGATTGAACTCTGGACCTTGCATTTGCGAGGCAGGAGGCAGAACCTTTGAGCAAAATCCCCAGCCCTATGCTTTTATATCTAGGCCTTTGATTCATTTTGATTTGCTTTTAGTACAAGGTGAGAGATATGAGTCTATATTCATTTTTCTGTATGTGGATAACCAGTTTTCCCAGGACCAGAAAGAGGTTATCTTTTCTCCAGCATGTTTTTGGCCCCTTTGTTGAAGATCAGATGTGGCAAGTCTCAAGTCTCCTAAATACCCACGCAGGTGGGTAACTGGCAAGGTAAACATTCAAAGGCAGAATATCTGAGGATTCTGTTGCTGAAATACATACAGACTGTTGTGCTCATCACTATGGTTAAGTATTCTGTTAAAACGTTATGCAAATCGTTAAGGACTATGCCAAGAGATAGCATCAGCAAGTCCATGAAAAATGCTAGGGAAAAAAAAAAGGAAATCAGAAAGATGGAGTTAGATAACTCTAATAAATCACACTTGGGAATCACCTAATTCATTTGATTTCATGCAATCTGTAATATCCCTTTGCACCAGTGTATAGCATATTTTGTTCTTTGGAACTTCCAAGTTAGGAAATAGATTCAGAATATAATTAAAATGTGTTTCCTTGCAAGTGCAAGGACCTGAGTTCAATCCCCATTAACCCCCCAAAAAGTATTGATTGCTATTGTATTCCAAAATCTCTGTTTAGTACGTTCTTTGCAAATCTTATTTACTCCTTACAACAAGCTTAAAAGGAAAAAAATCTCACTATTAAGTGTATTAATAATTTATTTCAAGAGCAAATTAAAGGTTAGAGAAGTCAAGCTCCAATAATCATGAACTGGTAAACAATTCTCAGAGATTCTAGAACAGACCAATCTGACTCCAGAGTCCTTCAGTACCATGGTGCATTGATTTGATAAAATTTTAAGGATGTTACCGTGGGTATTTAATCTCAAAATCATCTCTACTGTTTCCAAAGTCTTTACTTTTTTGATATCTACATTAATATCTACATTTCATTAAAGAAAGTATGGATTTTTCTTTTCTAAGAATCTCTAATGTGAAATTATTTATCCTAAGATGTTTCCAAGCAGAGGCATATCTTTCAGGAATAAATAACCTGAGTATGTACCATCTGCTCCAATATGTTAATACTATTGAGTTCACTAAAACAAACCTAGTGGCTTCTGGAATTTCCAGGAGCAACATGTTTTTTCTAAAATCAGTGAAAATGGGTACTCATGACTTTTCGGATTTACTCAGAACTAGTTTATGTTTACTATTAACAGGAAATGGAAATAAAATTATTCCATTTACCTCTGTGTTGTTTAAGGAGCACAGGAGAAAGCCTAGTTTCTTTGTTTTGAATCATTACCCTCAACCATAGGTCAGGAATATTAGTGGTCACTGTCAAGTACCAACCTGCAGTTCAACCCACCTCAGGAAGCCTTGTCATTCAGAGAGATAAATAGGCCAGGCACCACAAACCTGGACTTGCTGGTAAGCGCTTCTCCAGCCAAGAAGCACAGCTAGCCAAGGGTGGTGGGAGGTAGGAAGCAAGCCCAGGGCTGGCAAGTGGGCAGAGTGAGTCACCTCTTTGATGTGGAGTGATTATTCCAAACACAGAAAAGGTGAGCAAATATTTCCTTCCCCAACTACCACAAATACTGTGGCCACAGCCCCTTACTGTAGGAAACTGAGTCACAGTCCGGGAAAATTTTAGAGATGTAGGAGAGGAAACTGCTAGTCCATACTAGTAATATCAATTTTACTAAGGTAAATTTTGTCCCAGCCTGATAAAATTTCAGTTTGCCTTGTGTACATAAACTGATTTTCTCCTTAGTTTTAAAACTTTCCTCATTGCTTCCCATTCTTAATAGGGATGCCCATTGAAATGTATACACATGCAGCAAAACCCTTCCCCCAAATTATTGAAAGATATCCATTAATTTTAGTAAAAGGGGGACACTGAGGTCATCTTATTCATAGAATAAAAATTCTATAAAAAAAAAAACATTGTTAAACTTGCTAATAGTTCTGGGAATGCCTGGTTCTTTCATGAAAACAGAAATTTCACATCCTGGGTCATGTTAGGATTCATCTGGCCAGGCTGAATGGGTCTAATCTGTTTGCAGAAAGCAAGAGAAGTCATTACCACTCCTCTTAATTTAAACATAGGGCAGGAATGTCTGTTGGGGTCTCAGCATGCTGTCTTTTATTTTCTCCTAAGAATCAGGACCTAGAAGCCTAAGTTCTTCTAGACTCCTTCTAAGTTGCACTCTGGGTTAGGATCCTCCAAAGAGATGCTTGCATGAGATTTGGAAGTGGAAGAGAAGGCATCATTACTGCTCTGGGAGAAGCAAGTAAGTATAGTGTCTTGTGTGGATTTCAGAGTTAAAGTTTTGCTTGTGTCTTCTGTAAGTTCTCATGTAAATCACACACCTAGGTGCTAGAGGTTGCCCAGACAACTGATGGATGTTCCCTGTCACTCCAGCACTTCCTAATTTCCTGAAGGTTAGTTGTAGTTTCTTCACTTTTGTTGTCTTTGGGCTTTTGTAATTCCCAAGTTATATTCTTTTCTGATTAAAATAGCTAACGCCATTTTTCTTTTCTTGACCAAAATTCTCATATAGCAAAAGGATAAAGGATGTATCCAAATAATTCACCTTCCAAGAATTTCTCAGGATCTAAATTGGGATTCTAGGAATTCACTTTTTAAAAATTGTTAATATTTTTATTGAATATTCCATCTTGTGGCAATGAACTACAAAAAGTACTGCTGTGTAATGAAATATATTCTATTTATTACTCCCAATTTAAAATGTTTCAAGGGCTGGGATTTAGCTCAGTGGTTCTGGTGCTTGCTTTGCAAGTGCAAGGACCCTAGTTTGATCCCCAGTACCAGAAAAAAAATAAATAAATAAAAAATAAAATGTTTCAAGCTTCAAGGAATCTCTGTATAATAATACTAGGTATTCATCTACTTTATGCCCTTCATTTCATTAAGGATATCAATCATATTTATAATAAAGACTTCTAGTTGTGTAGTCTATTAGTATATCAGAGAAAATAGGCACACATAACTGAATTTTACTTTTTAGTTCAGTTGGCCTTGTCTACATAAAAAGTAAAGAGATACAAATGAGCTGAAATTTTTTAACATCCAAAATTTTTAATCATATAGGGCAGAATATGATTTTTAATCATATAGGTGAGAAAACTTTTAAAGAAAGTATTATCTTTGTTAATTAACTTCCTTCCTTCACAAAGATCAAGCTTAAATATTTATTCCTTCCTGTCCTTTTTGTATTTTATTTTCATTTCCCTACCAGCAAAGGAAATATGTTTAATTTTAGACATTGCTTACCCAAAGGGGAAACAATGTGGGCAAGGAGACCTATTCTGAATAACTTAAACTTCAAGGCCATACCTTATCTAATCAATTTGGAGTCAAAAATATCATGGGATTAAAAGGTTTGACATATGCTTTAGTTTTGCCTGTGTTGGGAAAAATATGGACAGAAATGTTCTATGATTTTTGTGGGTGATGCCATTTAATTATTTGATTTTCCTAGAAAGTAACAGTTTGCATGCTCACTGGCCATACTGCATCTTCTGTCTTTCCTTTGGGCATGCCACAGATTTTAAATATAAATCAGAAGTCCCAAACTGGAAGCCCAGTATGAAGAATATAGATTCATCCATTCATTCATCAATTAGTAAAAAATATTATAGAGTTTCTACTGTAGGCCAGACTCTGTTCTAGTCACTGAATGAGCAAAATATACTAAAATCTCTGTCTATAAGTCTACATTCTGTCATAGAAAAGACAGAACAAAAACAATTAAATAAAATATATGTATGTTAGATGGTGGCAAGTGCTTTTGTAAAAAATCAAGCAGTAAAGAAGGATAGGGAATATAACGAGGTTAAAATGTTAAAAGGATGGCTAGAGAAGGTACCAGACACTTAAGAACTGAAGGAGGTGAAGGGTTCAGCTCTGTGGCTGTTTTGGGAAAGGGCCTCCCAGGAGAAGTGCTTGTGCAAAGGATTGGAGAAGGCATTTCACGTTCAAGGAACAGCTGGGCTGATGTGTCAGTGAGAGAGCAAGAAAGTGAATGGAGAGCTACAAGATGGAGTTCAGGAGGTCATACGGGCCTGAATGTAACCACTGTGAAGAGTTGGAACTATATTCTGTCACTCCACACAATAGTTTAAAAAAGTAATTAGCTGCTATCATTTTAAAAGTACATATTTTGTATAATTCAATTTCTAGTATCCCTAGGGGAAAAAATAGTAATATTTGGCAATGCTAAATTGTACATTATCATATTGAGACAGCAAAACTAAGCAGTAGGTTCCAAGGAATTTCAGTTCTTCCTGTTCCCCATTGTTTCACACTTGGCCTGCATTTCTAGGACATAAAAGGATTTTTATTTTTACACAAATAAATGAAAGTTTAATTGGTGATTACAGCACATGGAATGTCCTTGGAGATGCCTCGGCCACTTCATAGCCCAAACTCTATAACTCTGGGCCTGGGGAAGGAAAGTCTGGATGGGGGAAAAGTTCTGTACCACTCTGTGAATGTGACAAGCTATGTGCATTAATATATGACAAAACAACTGTCCCTGCACAGCAACACATCCGTACAGTGTCACCTGAACACTCAGGAAGACACATTGGTGTGGACCAGTACGTTATAAACTCTGCTGTTCTGGTTTCACTCTGGATATTCAAAGTGGCCTTCTGATATGAAGTAGAATTTTGTTCTATATTTCCTTTTTATTTTCAGATATTTCTCTGTTTTTTTTATATCTAAAGTTCAGCTTTATTTGACAGATACCATGGAAGAATCGAGTTTAGCTGACATTCATGAGCATGTGTGTGGTGGAGGTGAAGAAGGAGAGAAGGGTAAGAGAAAAGATGTTATCCGTTGGCGGATCAAAATCAAGGCTGCTACTCATTCACATTTGTGGCATATGTTATGTTCTGCTACTTATCAATATCCAGAAATTGATCTGAACTCTTTGGGAAATCCACAGTACTTAAAAATGATCAGATGGCCTCATGTGGAAGATTTTGTCTCCTTTATAAAAATACATTCATCCACACCTATGACTCAGAAGCTATTACATTTTTACCTTCCTCGTTCTGGTAGCCAAAAATTAGGGCTGAGTCAGCCAAATATTTCCTAAATGAGTTACAGAATGTACACTTACTCATGACAAATGCCTTGAACTGCAGGCGTGTTCTTGGGGAGTAGCAACTTGTGCCTCTGACACTTAGATATTTAGAGGAGCTTTTTCCTTTAGAAAAATATGACTAAGAATTATTTTTATAGCTAGGCTAAACCGTAATAAGCCTACATCAAAGAATAGTATTTAAATGTTAGTTTAGAAAATTCAAATTGAAAATTTCAGAGTAAACCTAACCCAAAAATACTTCATGTTGATAAATATTTAGTAATTTCTTCAAAATGAATTAGGATCTTCCTAAGTTGATTTATTCAACTTTAACAGATTGAATTTTATAGTTCTCTCCTTGTATGAAGAAAATGCTTACAAGAATAAGAACTACATTCTAACGTGGCTCTAAAGGGGGTTCATGGTTTGTTTAGGAATTTTGGTGTCTCTGACTTGCTAGCAAGCACAGAGAAATAGCCCTCATGGTATAAAACACTAACAGTATTTCTCAGGTATGGTATTTGTAGCTATAACTGCAGTGAAAGCAAAGGTAATTGTAGCTATAACTGCAGTGAAAGTAAGATAGAGAACTGAACATTTAATGATTTTACACACTGTGAAATTGTCAACTTTAAAAATACAGGCCTTTTTGTTAAAATTCATTGCCATTATGTTGATATTCTAGGCAAAGGTTCATGAAAAAGAGACTCAGACAGAGATTTGTGTACTAGAGATTTATTGGGAATGATACACATGAGAGAGTGAAAGAAACAGAACTGAATAGGAGAGCATTTGAACTTACAAATTCAATAGTAACAAAGCTCACAGCCAAGCCTGTGGGTAGCTTAGAAGATTGGATGGCCCTTCAGAGTTGTAAATTGAGAAAAGCAGATGCCTCTGGCCAAAGGCATTTCTGAGGCCAGAATTCACCTAAGACTTTATTGACCAGTGTGACCGTTGGAGCAATGAATGCCTTGGTCATGAAAATGGAATTTAGTAAACTTCAGCTTCCACTATAGAAATGCAGTTCATCACTCAAAGAGGAAAGGGTAAATGACATGTGGACCTCACTGAATTCACACTACACAGTGAACATCAGAGGATGAAGTATAGTGTGGTATGGCATTTGGAAAGGACCCATTTGTGACTTGCTTATTTATTAGCTGCAGGAAAAGCTGCTACATAATCTCCAAGGCCCAGTGCTAAGGAAATACAGAGTCCCTTGTTCAAAAAGCCGGAAAAGGGTGTCATTAGGCACACTAAAATATAAAGCCTTTTGTTTCCCCATTATCAGTCTCTCTCAATTTGCTAAGATGTTTTGTTTGATATTTAATGTGCTAAAGAAAAATTTAAAGTTAGATTGAAATTTTATATTTAAAATGAAAATATAAGAGCATTTGGCTTGTACATACCTATTCTTACTAGAAGAGTAAAAACACTGTATTAACTGCTTTAGTGTATTTCTTGATATGCTTACATTTTACAGTATGGTTCATTTATTAATATGTTTGCATTCTACTAACACTCTCTTTTCCTCTTATTGATAAGAAAGGACTTAAAAGCAAAGTAAATAAGGGTTGCTGTGTTAGCTTAGACAAAATACCTGAACCTGACATAAACAGCTTAAAGAAAGAAAGGTTTATTTTGGCTCACAGATTCAGAGGTTTCAGTGTGTGTTTGCTTGGGTCCATTGTTGTGGATTTGTGGTGGAAGAATTTGGCAGAGGAAAGCTGTTCATGTCATGGTAACCAAGAAACAGAAAGAAAGCAGACCTGTGCTGGTGGGCTTCTTCCTTCTGCTTTTGTTCCATCTGGGCCTCCAGATGGTGCTACCCACATTAGGATGTATCTCTCTCTTAGTTTAATGTCTGTATCAGTCAGTGCTTACTACAGAAACAAATTTAATGCAAGATATATAAATATATAAGAATTTACAAGATGGGATTACAATGGCCTGCCCGAGTCAAGTATACACAGAAGAGTACAAAAGATCTGTGTGCTGGAGACCATAAGGATCAAAAGCCTGGAGCTCAGTGTAGTGTTCCATGCAAATCTGTATCAGGAGACCAAAGGTTCTGTGCCAGAAGGCTGAAGGGTCTGTTCTGAAAGCCAGGAGACAATGTCCAAGTAAAGACAAAGACTGCAGCTCCTCTGAAGGAACAGAAGTGAGCCTTCCTTCGTTTCTCCTTTCTACCATTCAGGTGACAAGCCAACCAAGGGTGGGTATTCTGTTTTCAGTAAATCCCCTCAGCCACACCCAGAACTATGCTGATCAATTTAGTTGGGCATTTCTTACTCAAGTTGACACAATCAGTTAAATATCACACTGTCCCACATGCCAATTTTCCCCCAAAATAGTCCCATGACTCACTCAAAAGTGTGCTTTACTAATTTCCTAAGCATTTATCAATCAAGGTTAAGCATCACAGTTGCCCTATCTTTTACTTTCCTTTTTTGCCATCATCAATGTATAGTTGGCTGGTACATGGAGAACTCAGTAAGACTTGAAACAAGTTCAAGAAAGTGTGTCATACTAATGACTCAGTAAACTTTCAATTCAAGCCAGTGTTTGCTTTGAATATAGAAAGGAGGCGATGGTATTCTAAGAAGCCAAGGAACACTATTATATCCTTTCACACTCATGCTATCTCCCCATGTATATAAAGGGACTCATAGTGAACGGTCATTACTGAAAAAAATTTAATTACTGTCAGTAAAATAACACATCTAAATTATATCTAAGTCACAATATATTATACTCAAAAAGGGGTATATTATACCCCTTTCCACAAACAAATCTTTCTTGATTATTTTGTCTGGAAGGAAATAAAATTAGGTTCCTCTGAAATCACTTAGTTCTACCTTTTCCTAAAACACACAGTAATATTCTGGGAGTATATGTTGTATTAGTCCTATTGCTGGGGCAAAATACTTTATACGCACAACCTAAAGGGGAGAGGTTTATTTGGCTCATGGTTTCAGAGAATTTAGTCCATGGTTGGCTGGCTGCAAACAAAACATCTTGGTGGAAGGGCTCAATAGAAGAAGGCTGCTTACCTTATGGTGGTGGAAGCGCAGCACAGAGAAAAGGGCACCAGTGAGACATACAGTCTCCAAAGGCAAACCATCAATAAGCTACCTCTCTATCAACAGCACACTCAGCGATGAAAATTACTGGATTAATCAATAGTGACCCCATGATCCAGTTACCTTTCCAGAAGTCTTCTTATCTAGACAAGTTTAACCATCAGATAGATGATAGATAGATAGATAGATAGATAGATAGATAGATAGAAAGATAGATACCAAAAGATCTCTTATTTAAACTGTATAGAGATAGAGATAGATATAGATATAGATATGGATAGATATCTTCCTTAGACTAGCCAAGCACTCACTAAAAGCCCTAGCATAGTGTTGTGCAAATATAAGGTGATCAATTTTCTAAATGATTAATACACTAATTAAATAGTAAAAATAACTCTAAACAGTTTTGAACTTTCAAATGAAAAGTGTCTTTAAAGCTTCTATTTGGCCATTGTGTAATATTTTAATGTTGTTTATGTGCCTTGAAAATTTTGAGACTCTTTTGAAAAAGATATACTGTAAAATCACAATGATTTTTGAATAATACAATTACATTTCTGAACTGAATTTTAAAACTAATTACATGTTAGAGAAATTTCCTAGCTGTATGGTCCTGGCCTTTCACATATATTTTTCATATAAACCAATAATACAAAAACATAATTTTCCCATTGGAATGTGTTCACTACTAAGCATGTCTCTATGAATAATGTATGCTGATGCACAATCTTAAGAATTAGAAGATTCTATGGACATTAAAAAATTAGTAAAGCAATGAAATCCAATATTTTTAAAATCTCAATTTTTAACGGTTTGATTTATTGAGGGAAAATGAAGATGAGGCTCTGATAGACTTTAGTTTATTCCACATTGTGTTTTATATTTGCTTAGTTTTTTTGGCTACCAGGGATTAAACTCAGGACTTTGTGCTTGCAAGGCAGGCAGCAACACCACTGAGCCAAATCCCCTGAGCAAGTATATTCTACATTAAAAGGAAAAGTTAAGCTTTTACTTCCCAATAAAAAGTAAAAAAGCCTATTTGGCTCATATTGTTACCTGTGGGAGTATATTTAACTATTTAAACATTGTTGTCAGCGACCTTTATTATTCAATTTTAAAAGCTGAGTCATTTATTACTTATAAATTTATAAATAAAAGAAATTATGGAATCAGAAGCTGGGTTATTAGTCAAATTCAAACTCATTTACTGAGTAGAAATGTGAATTTTCCAACATGATATGCAAAATTAAACACATCTTAACAATGATTTTGTTTTCTAATTTGACGATTTTAACTTTTATTTCCAAGAATAATAATTATACTAGTCAGATTGTCTTAACAAAACACCATAGACTTAGTGGTTTCAACAGCAGAATTTTTTTCTCATAGTTCTAGAGGCTGAGGTCATGATCAAGGTGTCAGCTGATTCACTTTTTGGTGAGGGTTCTTTTTGCAGGTTTGCATACAGCTAGTTTCTCATTGCTGTCCTCAAGTGGTGGGGGGGCCTCTTCCACTTCGTAAAATGTCTCTGTGTTGAATTATAGCCCACTCTTAAGGCTTCCCTTAACCTTTATCACCTCCTTATAAGTCCTTCCTTCAAAAAGTAGTTGGGGCTTCAAATATGAATTTGGGGAAGGTGAGAATATTCATTTTTATAACATAACAATAATTACGTTCATTTATTAAATTATATACCTTGCTCTTCATTTGCCTAGCTACTGACTTATCTAAGTTTTTCTCAAACAGGTTCCATTATGTTGGTGGTTCTGGATCTTGGCTGCACACTAAAATGACCAGGAGAATGTTTAAGAAAATACTAATGCCTGGAGCCTACTCCCAGGAATTTTGAGTTAGATGATTTGGGGTAAAGCCTGAGCATCAGCATTTGTTCTGAGGAGGAGGAAGAGGAGGGTGACAATGATGATGATGATGATACCTTGCTATTTGAGGAAAAAGTGGCTTTATGTACTTTATTCAGTCATCTATATCTGAAATGTACCTAAACTGATTATTGTATTTTTAAATTTAGGTAAAATGCATACATAATTAAGTTCATAGATCTAAGTAATTCAATGAGTTTAATAAATCTATATAGCTATGTAAGTACCACAGACATAAAATATAAAACACTTCTCTCACTACAGAAAGCCCAAGATTCCCCCTTCCATTGAGCCCCCTTCCTTCCAGCCATAGTTCTGGTATTTTTCATTATAGATTAGCTTTGCTTATTCTAAGAAAACTGTTTTCTACTTTAAAATTTTTCCTGGGAAATACTGAAGATACAAAATTAATAGGATTATAATGTAACGGTTAAAATGTTTGGAGTCAGAGCTGAGTTTAAGATTCAGTTTCTTGAATTTAGTTGCATTATTTTTGTAAGAGTCAATTAATTTCATTTCATTGGTTTCCTCATTTATAGAATAAAAGTATATCCACCATGAGAAAGTGGTTGTAAGGATTTTTAAACGTCATGTATAAAATAGCGCTTAGCACATCCCTGGAGCTTAGTAAATACTCAACAGATTATAGCTTTGTCATTTTTATTGCTATTGATGGATTAAATTATTTTATGTGAAAAGAAAGACAGATATCCAAAGGCTAGACATTGGAAGAAAAGAGTAACAACTGTTCCAATTAAGCTGGGGAGAAATAGGAGAGAGTAGGTATCCCACTGACAAAAAACAAACTTTGCCCTCATCACATCTCAGGTCTCAAACATTCTCAGCAAATCATTTTTTCCATTATGAACTCCTGAATAAAAGAAATTCTAATAAAAAGACACATTCACAATAGGAGGAGATGGATATGACCAAAAATTATGCATTAATAATCACCAATAAAAAACATTTTTTTAAAAAGATGCCTTTTTTGAGTAAATACTTTCTGACTATTGTCCGAGACTGGCACCAAGATTAAAGACAGTCTAAGGAAACACTCTGACAAAATTCTGCCTTATTTCTGTTTGCTGATATATATTTTACTTCCTACTACATTTTGTTAAATTTTCATGTTGTCTTCTAAACTTCTGGAATAAGTTATCTATTAAAAGCCAATGGAAGTTAGAATTATTTGGCTCTAGTCAGCTGCTTTCAGCATTTATTGATGCATTGCTTTCTAACCCTTACCTAGCATTATCTACTCACTCACTGACAGGGTTAACATGAAGACAACCCCATGATCTATGTTCAGCTCTTTTACCTTCCAGCTAAACAATGCTCTCCTTTAAGAATCATCAGAGCAACAAAATTACTACATGAGACCTGACTCAACTTGTTTCTCTATTGTAGCATAAGATTAAAGCAGTTTCTCACCTTCTTTCCCCCTACCCCCACTCCTTAATCCTCTATCCGGCTGATTCATAACAGCTGTTAAATAACTACACATTTAGGTAAAGGAAAACTGAACCTATAAATCAATGTGCGTGATATAATAACCAACTCTTTCTGGCACAGCTTGCTTGTATTGTCTTTGTTTGCTTTTTTTTTAAATGCTGACTTCAGCTGTAGCATCTGTATGAAAGGTTTTAGCACCATTGTAAATATTAATCTCCAGGTTTCCAATGTCATTACAGAAACATATACAAGCAAGTGAAATTTCCAGTAAGTTCCTCATCTTCCATAAATGTGAGGTGGGAGATTCTGAGAACATATGGATCCTCCAAACTTGCTAAAATCTTCCTGAGCATGAATATTTGTTAGGACAGCTTAGCTGTAAACTAAAGAAATCAACTTCAGTTGGTTTCAGTAAAATAGAGAAATTACAGGGGTGTCTCATGAAACCCTTTTCCAGGTGTGTGGTGGGACATCAGGAAAAAAATGACATGATAGCTTAGAATTTCTCTCCATTTCTCTCCATTGATTCTCTCTCCTCTCACTTCCCCCCATCTCTTTCTTGTGCATACACACCTGTGCTTTCTCTTTCTCTTTCTGCATCTGTTCATCCTTCTTGCACTATGGTGACTGGTTTTTAACTGTGTGGTAGACACTGGCTGGTTCAGTAGAACCATATTCCATTCTACCCGAAGACCTATCTGGACCACATGTCCCACTAGGTACAACCATGTAGCTCAATTCTGGCCTACACTTTAAAGTTTAGCCCATAAACTCCTATGCAATCTTCCCCTCCTCTCCCATTCTTTTCTCTCTTTCCTTTCCTCCCTCTCTTCCTGTCTGGTGGCTGAATGATGAAGGCTGACTTTACAGGAGGTTGAGAGTCAAAGACTAAAAGAAGCTTGCTCCCTGAAGAACCACAATCCCCTCCCCCAAGCCATCAACCTATTCTTTCCCAGTTATCGACTTGATATGACTGAGAAAGAAAATTTTAGTTCTGTTAAATCCTATTCTGTTAAGCTATTAAGATTTAGGATTTGTCAGGCAATTAGTATTAGTCTTGCATGTCTTTCCTATTGTGAAAAACTCCCAATATGCAGGTTCAGAGCCCATAGTTTATAATTACAGCCCCTCAAATAAGGGGGAAAACCTTCTGTCAGTTGGTCTCAACTCCAAATTTCAGGAAGCAGACTGAACTAGTGGACAAATTCTCAAAATAAGCAACTTTGATGAGGGAGATGGGTTGTCATGATCAAAATGGCCACTAGAGGGTTCCCAAGAGATTACAACCAAATCAGATTTGAGTTTTGTTTCAACTCTACAGTTAATTTCTTGAGTAGTACTAATTAATGTACTTAACCTCAATGAGCGTTAAGTTGCCTCATTTCAAAATGAGAGATTTAGATAAAATCATCTCCATCCAGTCTTTTGGAAAAATAATATTATTTGACTCATAAGACTTCATACTATACAACTCCAGATGTACTCAGCTACCTCATCTTTGACAAAGGAGCTGACCATCCCCACTGGAGGAAAGATAGCCTCTTTAATAAATGGTGCTGGAAAAACTGGATCTCAACATGCCAATGATTAAAACTAGACCCTTATCTCTCACCATGCACTAAATTAAAATCCAAGTGGATTAAAGATCTAAATATTAAAACAGAAGCAAATTTTAAACACAGTGAATGTGCATGTGCTAACATTATGGGAACCAATAGGGTTACCATTCTAAAAATTAATTCTGTTTTTGTGGGGCACACTAATGGTTTCTGTCAGGTAAAAAGATCCAAAGACCAGGACCATAACAAGCCTCTATTATGGGGAGGACCTGCCAGGCTGTCTTCGAACAAAGGAGAGAAAGCAACATGTCTGAGACAGGGAGTGCATCTTATAGGATTGGGCTGTGGCTTATAGGAGCTGGGGTGGGATTGAGTGATGAAATGGCTAGGGTTTGGGGGACCTTGTGACATCACTAGGAGGGGGCTTGTGTGGTGACTAGTTAGGGCCATCTTCAGGCCAAGGAAATCTAAGTTTCCTCTGCTGAAATTTTTTTTTTTTTATTGTTTTTTTTTTTTTTTTTTTTTTTTTTTTTTTTTTTTTTTCAGTACTGGGGATCAAACTTGGGTCCTTGCACTTGCGAGGCAGGCGCAAGAACCACTGAGCTAAATCCCTGGCTCTCTGCTGAACTTTTTAAAGCTTTCATAATTTCTGGGGTTACTACCATCCAATTTTATAGTATGTGTATTAGTCATGTTTCTCATTTCTGAGACAAAATAGCTGATCTCTGCAACTGAAATGAAGAGAGGTTTAATTTAGCTTATGGTTGAGGGGCCTCCGTTCATGAATGGTCAGCAACTCTAGGGCAGAAATGGCATGGTAGATGGTCATGGTGGAGGAAAGCTGCTGGTCTTGTGGGTATAATAAAGCAGAGAAAAGAGTAACCAAGGAAGGAGATGTATCCTCCAAACAAAAATCTCGAGTGATACACTTCTTTTAACCAGGCCCTATTTCCTAATAGTACCTTTATCTATGAAGTTATTAATAGATCAACCCACTGATGAATAGATTACCCCATGATCTAATCATCTTCTAAAAGCCATCTCTGCACACATCAAATTTTGGGGGTATACTTTAGATCTAAACCCTAACACTATGTATATTTGTATAAATATATTGTATATATATTGTATAATATATAATAAGAGTACAGACTCAAAGTCAGACGGCCTAGGTTCAGGTACCACTTTTGCTATGTATGAGCTATGGGGCAATATTCACCATTTATGAACTGCGGGGTAGTATTTAATCTTAGAAGCACAATGCAGTGATTTTTTTAAATCACATATACAAGCCCTAGAACCTAAGTATCCAATATATGTTTGCTTAAAAAATAAATTTGAAACAGGAAGAAGAGGTCCAATGGGTAAGGGGAAGGGAAAGTGGGAGGGGTAGGGGAAAGGAAAGAGGGAAAGGAAAGAATAAGAGAAAAGGAAAAAATGGAAACAAAGTCTTCATGAATAGGGATGGGAGGAGGGGTTGAAGGGAGGGCAGGGGAATGGGGAAAAAATAAAAACCAAGATATCATGTAAATGTACAAATTCCCAATGGTGCATGTCATCATATCGTATACCTAAAATATACCAATAAACTTAATGAATAAAAAATAAATAAATAAATTTAGCTTCTATTGTAATTGCTTAAATAGCTGTCTGCACTAATAGACTTCAAATCGGTAAAATTTCAATAAAATTGGACACTTAATTCTATTGAAATTCTTGTTGTTCAAAGCCTAGCCCAGGGTCTAGCACATAATATTTGCTTAATAATATTTTTAAATGAGAAAATGAACAAACATATAATACTACATGAAACATTTATTTTGCCTTATAAAAATACAAATAGTTTATATTTTACAATTGTATGGTACTTAGGTCAATTACTAATTATTAAAGGTATCTTTCTTTAGTTTAGAAAAGCATTAATTTTGAACAGTCTTAAGGTATGGCCATTCTTCTACCTAGGGTTCCTAGGTTACAGGTAAGCATTATTTGGGGGTAGGGAGCTCTTTAAACACGATATCCTGATGTCTGAGTCTCAGTTGGACCTGATGAATTAGAATGTTGGTCCTACTAGTCAGGATATTTTTAATGCTCCTCAAAGCAGAAGCCAGGATTTATAACTGTTTGGCTTATCCATTCATGTTGCAGTAATCAATTAAATGCAGTAATCCGTCAATTAATTTCTTTCATTTTTGTAACTTAGATTTTCACTGATGCACCTGCTCAACATGACCATTAGGCACTGTATCAGTCAGGGTTTTTCTAGGAAAATAGAATCAATGGGGGAGAATTATTCAAGTGTGAGGGTTGTCTGAAAGGGGAAGTGCCTCTTCTTCCAGGCAGGTCAATCTCTATTAAGACCTTCAGCTGACTAGATGAGGGTTCACCCACATTCGGGAGCATAATTTGTTTTGCTCAAAGCCTATTGATGTAAATATTAATCTGGTCTTCTAAAAAATTCACAGGAAAATCTACAATAATGTTTAGACAAAAATCTGGATATTGTGCTCTAAGTTGACATATAAAATTAACGATCCCAGGCATCTAGGATATCAATTTTTGCCATGTCTTCTCCTTTTTGAAAGTGTTTCCCATATGTACTCCATCTGGGTTTGCTTTACAATAACCTCTTTCCTTGAGGTGGAGATTAGAGTTGCTTTCCCAGAAGAAACAGAGAAGCAAATCTGAACTGGGAAGGTTAAAAGCGATTCAAAGCCCTGACTCTCAAATAGCCTCAGGAGGATTTTTACATGGCTACCTTTATCTGCCAAAATTCTCTTGTTTCACATGCAAATCCCTATGATTATCTCTTAGAAAACTGAGCTACCAGGTCTGTCAAATGAATGTACACATTCATCCATTCTTATGGGAATTACAGCCAGGAAATCTAGGATTAATCCCAGATCAAAACTGCCAATGTAACCAAGAAATTCTCTTGTGATTGTAGAAACAGTAACAATGTACACTAACACACAACTGCACTGTTCAAAACTGGAATTCCAAAATTTGAATCTAGTCATATTTTTTTAAGAAAAAGCTATAGGGTATTTTCCTTGCTTGAATGCTTTAGATTAAACATATGTGTATAATCTTGTGTATGATTCCAAAATTACATTTATTTTGGAAAACTATTATTGTTAAGCAAAAATTACTTTTACCTTACTTAGACAGCGTGGTCAGAATTTTGGAAGATCCACATTCTCCAAATTATTGGAAATGTGCGTAATTCACTTTATGCCAAGCACTTTAAAATAGGCTTTCTATAAAAAGTCTTTTATATAAAAGGTCTCTCATTACATTGAATGATTTACAATTTGGTTAATCCTGTGAAATTTAAGCTAAAACTTTATATGATAGTTTTTGGTTTATACACTCATGGAGCATGCATAAGTTTTCTAATTGAGCTAAATTACCAATAACACTATAAATAATTCAATTTAGTAAGAGAGTAATTACTGACATCAAAATTAATAATCTTATCCTAATTTAGATCCCAACTGTTATTTATACTAAAGAGGCATGTAATGCCTGCTCCAAACTAAAGGGATTACTCTTTCTGTTGATTGATTAAAAGTAAAAATGTACTTTAAAAATTGAGCCATAGCACTTGTTCATAAAATAATAATTTTATGTGGTGTTCCTTTAGCTCAAAGTGGATTAGAATTAGGCATGACTTAAAAATTGTAATTAAACTGCGATTTTTTTTTTGAGGGGATAAAGGGCAAGTTTGATGGACTAGGAAACTATTGATTCCCTTAAAAATAATGGAAACTATGGAAACTATATTTGTAAATATAAAATTACTTATATCAAGTTTACTGTACTGCCTTAAGAATTAAAAAATTTACATGATAGAAACATATAAATTCTCAAGGAATTTCTCAACTGAAATTTGAATAAGGACTTATTTTAAGAATATTTATGCCGGGGATTTAGCTCAGCGGTTCGGTGGCCTGCCTTGCAAGTGCAAGGACTTGAGTTCAATCCCTGGTACAAAAAAAAACGAATATTTGTGGGCCAAGGATTTAGCTCAGTGGTTCTACTGCCTGTCTCACAAGCACAAGGATCTGAGTTCAATCCCCGGTACCAAAACAAAAGGGATATTTCCTGTGCATTTTCAAGAGAACTGAAGAATAAACTGCTGCCTCACAATTATTTTAAATGTTTCTGTAAATGAGCTTCTGTGCTGATAAAGGGCCTCAGAAAGCTTACCTTTGTTTAGGTTACATTGCTAACAATAATTTACTTATTTCTATGTTTGTATACACACTAATAAATTTCCCAACACAGAATTGGAGGGGAGGGTACTGGAGATGGAACTCAGAACCTTACACTTGCAAGGCAGGTACTGCAAGCTAAATCCCCAGCCCATAATTTATTTATTTCTAATAATTAGGGTACCATTATTTTATTCAGTTGCTCTCTTGTGTAGTTCCCTAAGTGGTAAAGGTAAAGTTAAAGCTATCTTTCCAGAAATGACATAGTCCTTAGTGGGCTAACTGTGTAATAGTGATTAACAGAGATAAAGAAGGTGGGGATGGGTAAAGGGAGGCTAGTTTGATCAATGTACACTGTGTATATGTATTAAAACACCACACTGTATTAGGCAGTTTTTTGTCTTCCTAGATTCCAACTGAGATTTAACAAGGCCTTCAAATCCAGATCCTTTATAAGGACGTGCTCGCTTCAGCAGCACATAAACTAAAATTGGAACGATACAGTTCCTTTTTAAGGTTCTACAACTACATAATTGTGATATACATCACAAATTGAGGAACACAGTCCTGTGCACTGCTCTATATCAATATTTTGTCCTGTTGCTCCACCTACATTAGCTTAAGCCCCCAAATGCGTGATTATGTTAGGAAAAGTATTAAGAAGCTCTAAGAGCCCAACCCCTAGCAGAGTCAGCTAACCATGACAGGTCAAAAGGTCGCCTTAAACATTCCTGAGAGGCAGGAACCAAGACAAACGTCTGGTGTGGAACAGACCCTACCCCTTTGAACAATCCATGGTCCCACTTCCCCCAAGTCCCCACCCTTTGTAACTGAATGTTCCCGTAACTGACCCCTTTCTCGGAATTCCCCCTACCCTCTAGCTTGTGGTTTTTTCCTTTAAAAACTGTGTCTCTACCCTGCTTCGGGGCTCAACTCCTCTGCCCCTGCGAGGGTTATGAGCCCCAGCGCGCTGGAATAAAGACCTCTTGTGTTTTGCATCAAGAATCATCTCTCCGCGGTGTTTATGGTGCATCGTGGCGTCCTGGACTTAGAGTGGTGGGATTCCTCCCTGGGAGGATCTTACAATTACTGGGTATTCTATACTTAATTTGGTTTGTTGCACTTCCTTCATGCCTACTAGTATTCCATCCTTTGGGGACCAAAGCATAAATATGCTCATTGCACTAGTAAAACTCTTCTTAGGGCAGTCTTATTGGTGTTTTCTATTTGCTCATATCACCACTCAACTACTGGAGAAAAGAAGTTGAAAGCAGATAAAACCATGCTCAGAGCTTTTGAAGTTATGAGATAAAAAAATCTTTCCCCCAAGTAGCCACCAAGAAGTATCCCTGTAGCTGATTTCTTGGATGTATTTTACAGAGAATACTTTAAGATTTTTTAGAGACAAAATGCATTTCAATTGACAAATATAATGCTAAAAGCTTTCAGGCTAGTTTAAGGGAAAGGGGAATACAACAACAAAAATACAAGACCCACTTATAGAGCCTTTTCTACCACCTATCAGCTATTGGCCTTAGGAGCATTATGTAAATTCTCAGCCTCTTTACCTCATCTGTGAAATGAGGATAATGATACATGCCTGAGGGTTGGGCATCACTCCACAGGGTACCTTGAGATCCCTTCCAATTTTGAGATCTATGATTTCACAATTCTTTCAAGCTAAAATGTATCATATAATCACTATCTTGTGTTCTGCACCCCTACTTTCTTCTCCTCTCATCTGCCACCTCCTTGTGATCACACGTGCTCACTTCCCCTTTATAACTATGTCCAGTAAAAATGAATTTGGAGCACTCTTTTCAGAAAATTTTCTTTCAGTATAAGTTTGAAATATGCTTGTATTTAAGATAATTAAGCCATCACAGTTAAAACACCATGTGTCTATTAATTATCCAGTTAAATGGGTACAGGTGGAATGAATGGGTGTGCATTTGAGAAATTTAATAGTAGCCACTTAGTGTAACTACCCACTAACCTCATCAAAAATGCATGAGAACAGAAGGTTTAGGTGGAGCTTCAAAGGTTTCACTTGCAGTGGGAACAACTCAGCAAACATCACCAGTGAATAAGGAATCTATAAAGTTCAACCAGCTACTGGACTATTCAAACTGGACAGATACTTCCTTTAAAAATCTGTGCATCAAAACTGAGCCAATTTCATCTGCATTTGCTGAGTTAATTCAAACTAAACCATTATGCTCTGCTTTTATAGCCTCTACCATTTTCCAAAGTGGAACAAGACATGGTACTTATTAAAGTACAGTGAAACTTGTTTAAGTGACCACTTGTACTGTGAAGACTTCTTGCTAAACCTCTGAATACTGCACTTAAGCAGATTTCATGGTAGGAGACTTATAAAGAATTTATTCTTTATAAAGAATTATTTTTGTATCTTGCTATATAAATATGTGGTCTCATGATTTCATTAAGAATGAAGCACTATAATCAGAGAGCTTGGTATTAATCCTGGCTTACTTATCCCTATGTAACACTGGGTAATTATCGTAAATTTTCTGAAATAATGTTAGGGTACATTTCTTGAAAGTATAGTGGGGATTTTTAAAAAAATAATGCATATAATTCATGCACTCATTCTCTTTCTTTCTTTTTTAACTTTTTTAGTACTAAAGATTGAACCCAGTGTTCTCTCTTTGTGCTATAACCCCAGCTCTTTTTATTTTTCATTTGGAGACAGTTCAGGCTGGGCTCAAACTTGCCATCCTTCTGTTTCAGCCTCCCAGAGTGCCACCATACCTGCTTGCATTCATTCACTCTTGTAGTCAATAAATGTTTACTATGTGCTTTCTATGTGCCAGGTATGATGCAAGTGCTCTATTTAGCAGACAGTAATCTGTCTCAGAAATCACAGAAGAGTTAATAGCTATTATTATTTTTATCAACTGTATTACTTTAACTCAAAATTAAACATCAAACTGCAGATACCATTAATACTTCAAAGCACAGAAATACATAAATATTTTGCCCTATGGATACTGCACACACCAGTGCACAACTTTCCTGAACTCAGTTTCTGTGCAAAGGGGCTAAAATCCTGATGTACAGACAAACAAAACTAATAACCTATGAAAAGAAAGAATATAGAATGAACTATAAATTAAAGTTGTAATGAAACTGTCCAGAAGAGCAATATAGAGTGTGCTTAAGAACATGAACTCTGTAGCACTTGATTAGATTTGGATCCAAACTCTGACACTAGCTAGATTTATGAAATTGGATAAGTTATTTAATCTATCTCTGCTTCAATTTTCTTATACATAACATAGGAGTAATAACTGTTCGTACCTCAAAGAGTTTCTATGAATATTGAAAGAATTAATTTATATAAATTCCTTACAGCAATGCATGGTCTGAGGTTAGGGTTAAACAAATGTTAAATAATATTATTGTTAATACTACAAAGCACTTGTCATTGGCATGCATGTCTGGAGAACTATGGAATGAAGTAGCTAAAATTAGTTTCTTTTGGATGGTATGGAGGGAGTAATTCAAAATCCTTTGCATGTTACCTTTGGTTACTCTGCTATACTTTCCAAATTGTGTCCCACTGTTGATATGTTCCATTTAAAAAAAAAAAAAGTTCCCCAATGTATAAATTTGGAATAGTTAGCCAATTTTGAAAGTTAGGGAGAGCTTTCTTACTACAGACTTTAAATAGTATCCTTATTTTTGTTTTTTGTTGTTGTTTGTTTGTTTTGGTACCAGGGATCAAACTTGGGTCCTTGCACTTGCGAGGCAGACAGCAGCACCACTGATCTAAATCCCCAGCCCTAAAAAGTATCTTTATATGTTAGGTCACTTCATAAGAGATGAATATGTTATTTCCCAAAATTATTACACCAATCTTGAAGATTTGCTGTTAAATGCAACAAATGTTAGGACACAGTGATGGGGTCAAAAAGGATTATCTTAGAGAGAAAATAAGGCATTGTCCTCATTTATTCAATTAAAAAAAAAAAGGCTTGGGAAAGTTATTTTGAAACTGAACTGAGGGAAATAGGTAAATGGGCGGGAGGATCCAGTGGTGTACCAAAACCAGTTCTTACTGGCTTATGAGTCAAGTGCTAAATTCTCAGAAATTTTGAGAACTAGTTTTGAAACAGAGCTACTCTTTAAAATTAAAGCATATTGGGCCGGGGATTTAGCACAGCGGTTCAGTCGCCTGCCTTGCAAGTGCAAGGACCCGAGTTCAATCCCCAATACCAAAAAAATAAAAAATAAAAAATAATTTAAATTAAATTAAAGCATATTAACTTACAACTAAATTTATAATATTAAAAGCAAACAAATATTCAAAAGAAATCACTTCATAAATATTTTACTGCATTGTACTATGGTATGTGCTCTTGAGGTTACTTCTACCACTGTATCTGGATGGTCGAGATACTCCCTAAGGGTGAGGTGCTGCGTATCTCTTCCCAACATTGTTTCAGAGAATTCACCATGGAAAATTAAAATCAGCCACACTGAGAACACTATACCATGGAAATTGACAGCTGTTTCCAATTATGGCTTCATTTATTGCTTGTAGATTGTGATAAAGAATGTGATGAAAAAACGGTGCAAATCAAACTTTTAAAATGAGTCATAATTATAACGTTATGAGTCATAACTATAGCCACACTGTCAGTAACACAAAAAAATTACAAAAATATTCTTGAGGAATTCACGTTACTTATGTTGTTCAGCAAAGATGTCACTCGCGTGATTTATTGACCAATGAGGTGAGACTCTGACTTACATCTTTGTGCTTTGCTTTCACCTTACTAATTATAAAAAATTTCAACCAGAGTGCATGTCAGAGCTAGCTGTAGTACTTATAGTTACGAGTACAGTAAATGATAGAAATAATGTAGACTGACTTACATCTTTGTGCTTTGCTTTCACCTTACTAATTATAAAAAATTTCAACCAGAATGCATGTCAGAGCTAGCTGTAGTACTTATAGTTACGAGTACAGTAAATGATAGAAATAATGTAGGGAGGTGGAAATGTAATGTCTTCAGTGCTAATTTTGTGGAGCAGTAGTTAACAACATCTCCAAAAGTTATCTTATCAAGAAAATAGTTAATTATTTTGTTTTGTCATTCTTGGAAAAGCCAAGAACAACACTAATTTGGAAAGGAGTAGGGCTGTTCTTAAGAAATGTATTTTGGAAGCTCATAATACTTTCTGTTCCCTGTCAGAAACACCCCTTTATGGCCCGTCAAATCTACATTATATCATGAATTTATGAGGCTGGATCAACTTCTCTCTCTGTACTTGCTTCTGATAGTATGGATCTACAAAAGAAGAGTCTATGTTTAGAAATAAACATACAGGGCCAGGGATTTAGCTCAGCGGTTGGGTGGCCTGCCTTGAAAGTGTAAGGACCTGAGTTCAATCCCCAGTCCCTCCGCCAAAAAAGAAAAAGAAATAAACATACGAGTCTAACAGAAAGTTCAATCTAGAAAGGACCTAAGAGCTTGATTCACTGCAGATATTGCTTGGATTTATATTATATTTTAACTATGCGTTTTTATATTCAGAAAGCGTTATTAGGCTCTTGTAGTTATAACTAAAAATTTTATTTATAAAAGATATTGAGAAATAAAAAGATGGAAATAAAGTGTTTTTAGATAGGGAGGGGAGGAGGGGGTGAAGGGAGGGCAGGGACAAGGGGAAAAAATGAGAACCAAGACCTGTCATGCAGAGGTACAAGATCCCACCAATGAATGTAACTGTACTATATCCCTAAAATGTACCAATAAACTCAATTAAAGCTGAAAAAAAAGATATTGAGAGAAATATAATCAAATATTATTTTGGAAAGAGGGTAAATTCTTTTAATAGTGTTTGTTTTTGGACAGAGAACCATCCGGCCATTTTGATCATTAATGTTGTGTAAAAGTCTGTATGTTTACATACCTTCAAATCTTTTTAGTAAAAGTTGGAGTAATCTACAACTTTTGTTCTATCTCTTACCCTCCACTCTGATTAAACTCATTTTCTCACTTTCTCCTCACCCAGATATCTCATACTTAAATTTCAGGTACAGCAAGGGATGTCCCAAATTTGAGCTGACAACTATTATTCCAATTCACAGCATTACTGATAACTAGCTTAGGAAATTTATCATTCATGTTCTTCCTTCTTGCTGCTCCCCAACTAACAACACTAGCATACTTGGCCATTTTAATGATACATTTCCAAGACTGGTAATCTTTCTATGACATGTATAGAAATGTCTTTTCTAAACTGTCTCCCAACTTTTGTTTTTATATTGACAAAACACAAGGTTAAACATTTATATTCTTCCAACCTATTCCACACCCTTGTATATCAAGGCTGTTAAATCTACAGAAGATTAAAGTTCATGGTAGAGATTACCTGGTCTGGTGTTTTCAAAAGCATGTTATACAGGTTATTGTTTGGCATTTGACAGAAGAACAATTTTCTAATGCAAAACTTTTTAAGAGTCTTTCATGTGTTATTAAAATTGTAATATTCTAGAGGCTTAAAAAATATAGAATTTTCCAAATATGTGTGCTCATGGAAACTTTTTCCTAAAATGCCTTTTGGGGTCATTGTTCCATGGAACATGCATTTATAGTTAATGCCTACCTCATATTAAAAAAAAGAAAATAGGGTCTACAGAGAAGTAACAGTTTTCCCAGAATCCCTCACATCTATATGGTGAAAAATACATGTGTAGAGGGGCCAAGGATTTAGCTCAGTGGTGCCACCGCCTGCCTTGCAAGCGCAAGGACCCAAATTCTACCCTTAGTACCAAAACAAAACAAAATGAAAAACACATGTAGGATTTGTGTGGAAGACTAGAACCCTTGAGCTCTTTCTCACACTTGGGTTTTCAGTACCTTTTCATGGTCCATCCACACCTCTTTCTTGATTTCTAATAATCAATGGACCATGCACAGCTAATGATCAGTAAAAGTAATACTTACTGTTATATGGAACTTAATAGATTGGATTCGGCACTATGCTCCCAAGAATTTTGTTGAAGTAGGAGATAAAGTGAGACCCCAGCATAACCCAGAGTGATTCCAGTATTCCTACTTTCTAAGAGTTTTCCTAATTTCTTCCATGGTAATGCTCATGTCTTATGGGTCATGATTTTCAATTTTTGTTTGGGAAAACCAAGTCACTATAGGTAGAAGACACAGGAAATTTAACAATATTAAGAGTCATTCAACCAATTTCATTCAATTCATATGATATAGCAGACATTGTGTTAGGCCCTAGGAATGAAACTGGCCAAAAAATTGGATTTGCTTTCTCATGAGGGATGCCCTATAGTAAACATGCAGCAATGCAATATAAGTACAGAGCATGGTGGTGAATCTATGGCATGTGTGCCCAGAACCCCTCTATCTGCACACAAGCCAAGCTGCCCCAGCAGCCAAGCATTGGAGAACAGTCATTTTTTTCTACACTAAAACCTCAGTATTTCAGTTTTAGTTTGGCAGTATTCATGCTTAATTAACTTTGGCACTGTGCAATACATAAGTTTTGGGTTCAGTTTGGGCACTTGATTGCAAAAAGCTTTGCCATCACTGGTATAGAGTAAAGAAAAGAAGCAGAGATGAGAAACAATTAACCCTGACTTGAAAGAGAGGAGGTCTGGGAAAACTTCACAGAGGAAGCAATGTTCATCTAAAAGATAAGCAGGAGTTAAGTAAGGGTGCAGGGGATGGGCAAAGTGGACTTTAAACTAAAAGTACATTTTCAAAGATCCTAAGATTAAAGAGAATTTAACATGTTTGAAGAATTGAGAGATTCTGACGTAGAAAAGGTGAGAGATGAGGCTGGAGTGATAATGCTACTAGTAAACGACATTAAGGTACTGGGTTATTACACAGATTGCATGAGTAGCCCTGGACTTTTTTGAGGAGTGTTTTGAGAGAGAGCATTTAAAGGCTCACTGGGATGCTTAGTGGAGAACTGACAGAAACTAAAAAATACAACAACAAACAAAGAAAGAACTGGAAGGCTACTGCAGTCATACTACTATGATGCAGTAGTATGACATATAACATAGTAGACAATGGCCTGTGCTAAGGGAGCAGCAATGTAGATTGGAGAGTTGGAAAGAGTTTATGAGGGGAAGTAACAGGACTACTTTGACTGACATACCATACTGTGAGAGGTGAGACAAAGCCGGCCAAGGAGCTGGTGTGACAATGAACCTTGCACAGAATAAAAATGCTAGTAGAGGAAAACACTCAAGAAGAGAAAATAAGAATAAATTAAAATATTTTAAGGGCTGGGGATTTAGTTCAGTGGTTCTGGCAACTGCCTCACAAACATAAGGACTTGCGTTTGATCCCCAGTACCAAAAAAAAAGATATTTTAAGAAGTGACTGTTATGATCATATTTCTTAAGTTACTATTCTATATCAACCAAGTGGAAAATGTATATTTTAAATATATTTATACCTTATGTCATATTGTTACAGCCATTGCTACACATCAACAGGAAATATAATAGTAAAGAATTCCTTTGAATTATGGTAGTAACATTTCAAAACAATCTTTGCTCCTTTCCTAGATAGTTATAGAGTATTTCTAAACCTCAACTATTGCCTATTTTCCTGACTTTCCTGGTTTTAAATGTATTTGAGGTATAATTTTTTTAAAAACACTAAAATGTTTGAGTTACCAGGCAGAAACAAATATGAAATGTGAAGAAGAATAAACTAGCATATCTATATTTTTAAAAGCAATGTATGTTTTTGTTTCAGATTTCCAGACTGTTTTGTTTCCTTTTAAAATCATTTTCTTACAGTTGGTGAAAATCCCCCATGTGAGAATACCTACAATTATAGCAGCTGGTGTTTATAGCAACTGACAAGGCTGAATTAAACAATTATTATCTCCATTTCAGTATGGTTTGTATAGACAAAAAAATCCTTACAAGGAAGTTGAATTTTATATGATTCAACTGAATTTGTGAACCTATTTGCTTGGAGATACAGTACCAATATCTTGTCACTGAGACACAATACCTAACATCCACAACTTTAAGGAAACGTTTATGTTTTTTTATCTTTCAGTCCATAGGCAGCAAACTCCAAGTCAGGAGGGCTTGGCAGAGGGCCATGGCCAAGGAAAAGTTGCTCGTGTCATGGTAATGGGAAGCAGAGAGTGAAGGGAAGAGAGATGTACCCATCAGGCCATGCTTTTGGTGATCGGTGACCTTCGTCATCTGACCAGGCCCCACTCCCTAAGAGCATGTCAGCTATACCACCCCATAATTCACTCACCTTCCAAAGGTCCCTGTATGAGGTTCATGAGGGACATCCAGATATAAGCCTATAAGAAGTAACTTGCAATCATTCAAAACTACCAACACAGAAAAGTGACCCCTAAAAAGTGAGCAAAAGTTTAAACAGCTTATAGTAAAACTATGAAAATAAGTTATTAATTTGACATGTTGGCTAAGCTGGCAAAAATTTCAGAAATGTTCACATAAGAGCTCTGATAAATTCTTAGTAAAAAATCAATATGAATTCCTACCCTCTATATTCAAGGAAGGATGCCAAAAACTATAGAAATCTATTTTTAAAAAGAAAAAGTATCTCAAATTGCAGAGCTGCTTTTTCAATTATCATGATTGTGTATTGCTCATCCCCATTTTGCTTTAAGTAATATTTCACAATATTTATTACTTTTATTAAATGAAAGTGGTAGAAAAAAATTTATTTGCTTGCCTCTGATTTAATGGTACCCCTCCTATACATTAGAAATATATTGCCGGGCATGGTGGCACATGTCTGTAATCCTAGCACTTGGGAGGCTAAGGTAGCAGCATTGCTGCGTGTTCAGCCTGGGCTACATAATGAATTCAAAGCCAGCCTCAGCTACAGAGTGACACACTGTCTCAAAACACCGAAAAAGAAAAAAAGGAAAAGAAATGTATGAAACAGTGACTGAAGTATTTTCCTGATCAGAACATCTCAGAAAGTGTGCAGTCATAAGATGTCAATGCCACAGGGTTTGAGGTCAATGGGTATAAGAAATGTACATTTTCTCTACCCTGTGGTGTATGCAGCTTATCGATGCATATTTCTAATAATTGGCAATCAAATTATTGAATTCAATGTTTGAAAACATTGAAGAGTACACAAAGCAGTCAGAAGTAGAAGGTTCAGAGAGAGAAAAAAAGCTCTTACCCTATATTTACTGCTGCTTGTTCTTCTTGAGCATTTACAGTTCAGGCCACCAAAGCCACAGTAAGTAGTGTGTAAAAGCTTATGGTAATCTCATTGGGTGGAAAAAACAAAAACTAGGTTTCAGAGATACATAAGTTAGTCATTATTTAAGGAAACAACATTCAAAAGGAAAGTGAGTCCATTAGGCATACATTTTACCTCTTAAATATCAGCCAATTCCTAAGCTATGCATTTGTGATAATAAGAAAAAAAATTAAGTTCATATTGTGTCAAGGAAATCCAATCTGGTAAATACACAAGATTTCATCCCTTTAAGGGCAAAGGCCATATGAATAAAGACAAATTTTAGAGAATATTAACATCACGTACAACTTTTCAAAAACAATGTCCAACATTCAATCCAAAAGTAATAAGCATATATGTTAGTTACTTTTCTTGTTGCTGAGACAAAATAGTGAACCCTCAAAGTTAAAGGGTAAAGGGTTTATTTAGCTCATTGGTCATAGAGTTTTCAGTTCAGTCCGTAATAAGCTGGCTCTAAGCCAAGGTGGCACGGTTGCAACAGTTCATGGTGAATCAGTGGTAGATAGCAAAGCAACAAGTGAATTTAACAGTGTCTTTCTGCCTCTTTTATCTTATTCAGACTACTTAGGGCAGACAGCACTCACACCTTTAGTCCTAGTGCCCTTGAACCTAGCATTGCATCATGAATCAGTTCCTGCATCACATACTGTAGATCAAGCCATCGCTGCAAAAGCCTATGAGTGCATCAGGCTTTGGAGGGACATCTAGACACAAACCATAACAGCATACTTGTGCAAAGTATCAAACAACTGAAGCCCAAGAGCAAAGGGGAGAATGGAAATAAATCAATGTTGATCCAAATACTAAAGTTATCAAGCACAGGCTTTAAGACAACTACAATTAATATGTTAATGAAAAGATAGTTTTATTAGTACATGCTCCCTGTACATCGAGGGGCATCAGCACATATACCCAACACATTTAATTCTTTTTATGTCCCTGTTCTGTCTCCACCGCCCCCTCGCTCCATCTCTCAGTCCTCTTCTCATTTTTTTAAAAACAGAAAAACTCACCAGAGAATTCCAGTTGTGTTTTTAAAATGGCAGTCAATTGAAATGATAGAACTTAAAAATATAATAACCAAAATTAAAATCCAAGAAATTGGTTGAATACCATTGCTCAGCAAGAATAAAGGAGAAAAAAGAATACAGAGAAGAACACAGGAGATGTGTGGACTCAGAGAAAAGATCTAACATATGTGTTGCTGAGGTCCCAAGATGAGAATAGAAGAGGGCTGCTCGAAAGTTTTGTGAAACTCTTGAAAAACAACAGAAATGTAAGAAACTCTTTCTTCTCCAACAGGATAATTGCAAAAAAAAGTGTTTATACACATTACAATAAAGCCATTGAAAGCGCAACACATAAAAATCTTTTTTCAATTTTTATTGAGTTTATTGGCGCATTTAGGTATACCTTATGATCACATTCATCACTGAGAATTTGTACCTGTATATGATGTAACTTGAGTGCTATATTTTCCCATTCCCCTGACCTGGCTTCAACCCCTCCACATCCCCCATATACATAAGCTTTGTTTCCATTTTTTCTTTATTACTTTCAATATTTTTTCTTTCCCTTCTTTCCTTTCCCCTGCCCCCACTCCCTAGTTCCCCTTTCCCTTTAAACATTTTCTACCTATTTCACTATATCTATTATATATTTTGGTCCTTATTTACACCTTCAGTTTCTCACACCAGAGAAATGATTTGGTATTTACACATGTGTGTCCTATTTATTGCACTTATGAGTATGTACTCAAGGTGCATCCATTTGGCTATAAATGTCTCATGTTTATCTTTCTTTATGGCTGAGTAGTATTCCATTTTATTTTTTAAAATCTTTATCCACTCACCAGCTGATGGGCTTTTGGGATGTTTCCAAGATTTAACTATTACAAACTGTGCTGCTAAAAACAAAGGAGTGCCTATGTTTCTGTGGTATGATGATTTTAATTCTTTTGGGAAGATATCCAGCAGGGGAATAGCTAGGTCAAGTGGGACCTCTAGTCCTGGTTTTTTGAAGTATCTTTATATTGATTTCCACAGTGGTTACACTCCCACCAATAGTGGAGAAGGGTTCCTTTTAACCCACAACCCTGCCAGCATGTATTATTGGTTGATTTCTTGATAGCAGCCATTCTTTTTGGAGATGGAATCTCAGTGTTCTTTTCATCTGCATCTCTAGAATGACCAGTGATGTTGAACATTTTTCATGTTTACTAGCTGCTTCTACTTCTTCATCTGAGAAATATATGTTCATTTCAGATGTCTATTTTTTAATTGGGTCTTTAAATTTGGGGTGCCTAATCTTTTAAAAATCTTTATATATTCTAGTTAGTAGACCTTTGCTTGAGGAACAGCTGGTAAAAAAAAAAAAAAATTCCCACATTGTAGGTTGTCTCTTAGCACTGTTGGTGGTTTCTTTTTCTGTGCAGAAGCTTTTTAATATGAGGAAATCCCACTTGTTGATTCTTTGTGCTAGTTTACATACTACTGAGGTTTTTTTCGTAAAGTCCTATGCCAATGTCTTTAAGAGTTTTATCTAACCTATCTTCTACCAGATTTAGTGTTTCTGTTTTAATATTTAAATCTTTGATCCACTTTTATTTTAGTTTTGTGTATGGAGAAAGATTCAGGTCTAGTTTTAATCTTTGGCTGGTTGAAATCCAGTTTTTCCATCACCATTTATTAAACTCAAAATTTAAAAAATCTTTTTTTAATTGAGTTTATTGGTACATTTTAGGTATACAGTACAGTTACATTCATTATTGGGATTTTGTCCCTCTACATGACATGTCTTGGTTCTCTTTTTTCCCTTTGTCCCTGCCCTCCTTTCACTCCCTCCTCCCTTCCCCATTTAAACCCAAAATTTAAAAATCTTAAGAGCACTTAAATTTTAAAAAATACATCATCTTCAAAGGGAAAACAAAGCACAAACAGCTGACTTTCACATTTTTAACAGAAATGTTAGAAATCAGAAGAAAATAAGATAATAGTTTTAAAGTGCTTAACAAAACAACTGCCAACTAAGAATTTTTCATTTAGGGAAAATGTCTTTTAAAATGAGAACAAAATAAAAATTCTCACACAAATAAAAGCAGAGAGGGCCAGTGATTTAGCTTAGTGGTTCTGCCACCTGACTCGCAATCACAAAGACCTGATGAGTTCAATCCCTTGTACAAAAAAAAAAAAAAAAAAAAAA
>NW_022900948.1:637115-654292 GCF_012274545.1 Fukomys damarensis
AAAAAAAAAAAAAAAAAGAGTTAAGATTTGTTATGTATCTGTACCAACTCCTCACAATAAATACACCAAAATATGTACTAATAAAAAATAAGCAAAATTACCAGAAAAGAAAATGGTGTCTCTTACCTCACTTACCTCACTTCCTCTTAGTCTGGTAATTCTACATAAGAAGTCTAAAGTCTAGAGGAAGTTTTCTTACTAAATATAGTCTTGCTGAGATATAATTCACATACATCTCTACTGAACTAACCCCCACTATCAAATTCATTCGTTGAATGTTTAATATTCAATAACTCAAAATGTAACTAACTTTAGAGATAAGATCTTTTTTGTTAATCTTCTCATTTTACTGGTACATTTAGGTATACAATATGCTGGCATTCATTATTAGGAATTTGTACCTTTACATAATATATCTTGGTTCTTATATTTTTCCCCATTTCCTTTACCCTCCCTTCCATCCCTCCACCCCTCTCTATTTACAAAGACTTTTTTCCATTTTTTCATTTTCTCATATTTATTCCATTCCCTTCTTTCCTTTTCCCTACCCCTTTGCACCTTTTCTTCCTATTTCATATTATCTGTTATACATTTTCATCCTTATTGACACTTTCACTTTCTCACACCAGAAAAACTATTCAGTATTTACACATGTCCTATTTATTTCACCTAAGAGTATGTCCTCAGTGTGCATCCATTTAGCTATAAATGTCTCTAGTTTCTCATTCTTTATGGCTGAGTAGTACTTCATTTTAAAAAAAGCAAACAAACACATTTTCTTTATCTAGTCTTCAGCTGATGGGCAACTGAGGTGTTTTTCAAGTTTTAGCTATTATAAACTGTGCCTCTATGAACATGGACGCACATACATCACTGTGGTTTGATTGTTTTAATTCTTTTGGGAAGATACCCAGCAGGGGAACAGTTGGGTCAAATGGGACCTCTATTTCTAGTTTTTTGAGGTTTCTCTATAATGATTTCCACAGTGCTTGCCCCAGTCTGCACTGACAGCAGCCATTCTTCCTAGGGTAAAGTGGAATCTCAGGGTTGTTTTCATTTGCATTAGAGATAAGATCTTCGCAGAGGAAATTAGGTCACTGAAGTCTTTAGTTGAACAATGAAGTCATTAGTTTGGGCCTTCATCCAATGGCTAGTGTCTTCACATGAAAGAGAAATTTTGATACATATATACAGAGAAAAGAGAGTGTGAAGACATGTAGAGAGCATTAAGAAGCCAAGAAGAGAGAGAGAGAGAGAAAAAAAAAAAAGAGAAGCCAAGAAGAGAGGCCTGAAACAAATACTTCCCTCATGGCCCTAGGAATGTTCTAACTCTGTCACCACCTTGATTTTAAAATTCTAGCATCTGGGAATATAAGAAAATAAATCATTATTGTTTAATCTATCCAGTCCATGCTTTATTAAGGCAGACTTAGCATAGCAATACATCATATAATTCACCCATTTAATGAATCCAATCCAATGGTTTAGAGCATCCATCACCACAGTTAATTATATATAACATTTTCATAACCTTTTTTAAAAAACCTGTAGTTTAAGCTATCAACACCCATCACCACATCCTCCCCAACACTAATCTAGTTTCTTGCTTCTATAAATTTGCCTACTGTGGACATTTCATATCAATGGAATTGCATGGTATGCGGTATTGACTGATCTCTTTCACTTAATGTGTTTCCAGGATTCATCATTGTTGTAGTATGTATCAGTACAGCATTCCTTTGTAATGGCTGATTACTACTCCATTATATGGATACGCCACATTTTGTTTACTCATTAATCAGTTGTTAGACCTTTGAGTAGTTTCTACCTTTTGGCTCTCCTGAATAATGCTGCTACAAACATTCATGTAGAAAATCTCTTTGTAAGGGTAAAAACTTTTATGTTTTGTTGGGATTAAAACTGGTTCTAAACTTGATGAAAAACTCTTGCTATTTCTTTGAGTTTATTTTTAGCAAATTTCTAGCTTTTATATTATCTCTCAAACTCTATTGTCATTCATATCTCAACCACACTCTCATAATCCATTCTCAAGGGTGATTTATGGCCTATTTGTTCAATAATTGCACAGCACTGAGTTGACTGAAATATATATGAAGACCCTTGGGGGAGAAAGAAAATGTCATTGTAAACTCAGCATCAATACCAAAGACATGGATGAGAGAGTGGATGAGTGTGGGTATGAAGAGTTAAGGGTATGAAAAGTTTTGTTTGTGTTTAGAAACATAAAAGAACTCCCCAGGTGTGGAAGCCTGGCCAAAGCATGTTAGATTTAAATGCACAGGTTGAAGCACTGCCAAATAGAGGTATTTGAGTTTGATACAGTACACCTGGCCCATTAGCTCATCAGGGTAGTCTTCAGTGCTCATATAAAGATGTGATTTATATGAACCCCATTTTAGCTATTTGTGGTAATATAAGCCAATAAAGTATGGTAAAGTGAGAAAGTCACAGAATCTTGCTTGTTACCAAATTATATCATGGAGAGTCTGAAAGAAATTTATGAATACATCGATAGAGCAGGTCACCAAGTCCCTGTTTTATATAGGAGTTATTTTCCATTATTTTGGTGTGGAAATGCAATTTTTAAAAGAAAAGTATTCTTGTAGTAGCAGTAATATGTAGGTGGGAGAATACATTATGTCTCTATTCATCAAAAAAATAATGGTCTCAGAATGTTGGCTCAGCCAAGATGTGACAACTTATCACATGCCAGACATCATGCTAGATGCTGGATGCTGGAGATGCTGTTGTAAAATAAGACAAACACAGACCCTGTTCCCATGCTATTCTAGAAAGCTTTGTGAATTAGAAATTGTTCCTGATATGACTATTGAAAATTACAGTTCTATTACAATCTGATTAGGTATCTGTATGTACCAGGTACTATGCTAAACACTGTGAGTTCAAGGATGATCAAAATATATGGAAGAAATAAAATAAGAAATAAAATACAGAAAATAGAAATAATAAAATATGCATATATTTAAAGAAATAAAATATGCATATATGCATGCATCCTACAGTGTATAATCCATGTACCTAATAGAGGATTTTAGGAAGGAAGTTTTAAAAAGCACTCTTTTTGTCAAAGAGTATGGTTGGTCGTTGTACAGAAGAAAAAGACTAGGCAGTTTCCTGGAGAAAGTAAGAGTTGAACCAGATCTTCAAGGAATTAAAGGATTTGAGCAGAGAGTGAAAGAAGAAAAGGTAATTCTATTTGGAGAAACAGCTTGAGAAATGGCCCAGTGGCATGAAATTTGTGTTTGGTAGAATGGAAGTAGGTAGACATTCTGTCTTCTCTGTCAGATCCAAAGAGGAAATGCTCAGACCAAAGGACTTGTTGTAGTTAAATATTTCAGTGGAAAGTTAAAACCAGTCTGTCATTTCTCATTTGAACACCTGGAAGTTCTCACAGCACATCAAAGCATGCACTGCTTTCTGGGGCTTACCACACATTAAACTTGAATTTCTATAAAAGCAGAGGACAAGTTTAATAGGCAAATAATGTTGATTGATAGGATTTCACCATGTCAACATCAACGACGGACTAAAGTTCTAGAAGTAAAATATGTCATTTAGCAAAACTGGCACTAAATAGTACTCCAATTAATTGTGGATGACTTTAACTAACTTGTCTATAATTGGAAGTCCTCTCATCATGGATATATATATATATATATAATATATATATGTGTGTGTGTGTATATATATATATATATATATGTATAACTGGATTACTTCAAAGCATGGACAAACTGTGTTTACACTTACTAGGGGTAAAACAACATTGTGATATGCTCTGAAATCAATAGACTTGGCTGTAAATCCCAATTCTTCTACCCATTAGGTTTAACCTTTCCAAGCAAAGCACACACTTAACCTCAATTATTTTATCTGTGAAAAAAAATTGTGCTTGCATTAAGGGGCTGATGCAGGAAATGAATAAAATAATACATGTATTCAACTTTGTGCATGTACAGCACTGAGATATGTGAGCTGTCACTGCAGACCAGTGGTACAAATGTGAGCTTCTTTATGTTCTCTCCTAGATCCACCTCTGGGATTTTTAGCAATTTTCTTAGTGTTAATCCTTGGTTTCCTTATGTACATAGAGTGGACAGTAGCATAGGGTTATTGTAAAACTTATCACAGTAATTTGTGCTTACCACAGTACCTGGCACATGGTAAGTATTCAAAAAAGCAACTCATGGGCTGGGGATTTAGCTCAATGGCACCACATCTGCCTTGCAAGTGCAAGGTCCTGAGTTCAATCCCTGGTACTGGGGAAAATTAAAAAAGCAACTCATAATAATATCATGTAATTTTTACTAAAAGAAAAATAAAAGTATCTCATATCTTCCACCCTTTTAAAACTAATTGTGCCATAATCATGTGTTCTTGATATTTAATAAGAGCCTATGGTTGGTCCTTTTGTGCAATGAAAATCCTTTTTATGACTATTTCTTTATTTGTATTAAAATTTCCTGGAAAGTTTCACCTTGCCTACAACATTTCTTTATATTTTAATTTTTAGTCTTTATAAATTTAATATCTATGAATATAGTGTTTGTTTGGAGGAAGTACTAGGGTTGGGTTTTCTGGGAAGCAGATAGGGAAATGTAGTAAGGAATGCAAAGGGTATATTTATCATTACTGGGGAATAAAATGAAAAAACATAAGGCAGCATAGGAAAGGCATAGCCTTCAGTCTCTCCCAAGCCAAAAAGGAGTTCCAGGATAAGATTTACTCATTAATAAATTCATGAACTTGGTGGAAATAGCCTGTCTCTTGTATTTGCCATGATACTTATCAGTCAGAGCCATTTTGAGACATTGATAACCTCAAACTCCATCATTTTGCTTACTCATTTTCCAGAGCATTTCAAGAAGAGTATGCCCTTGACTTGAAAGCTGAGAATTATGAAGGAGTTAATAGCCAGAGGCTGTTAGCTAATGGAATTCATCATAGCCAGGCAGGGAATTCCTTCTTGGCTGGCCATCTGAACTACATCTTTGTCTGCTATGGGAAAATTTCAGCAGCTACAATGATTGATGAGCTTTCCCATAATCTCCTAGTCTCACCTCTCCTTAGATTTAGCCATCTCTTCAATGAAGAACTCCAGCCACCTCCAACATCCCATCTCCTAACACCAGCAGCTCCTTCAGCCTCCCCTAGAATGAGGGCCAAGTCGACATTCCATTTTACCTAGCATGCATGAATCAGCAGTTCTGAAGTTCATTCCAGCCAATCACACTCAGGAAGTCTCTGGTCCCTCAAAACTCTAAACTCAGGTGAGGTTCTGTGAATCAGGATTTGAACCCAACCTGCTGGAAGTGAAGAGTTCAATCTCACAGGATGAGCTTTGATCAGTGAAAGTCAAGATAGGAAGGTTCAAACAAAGCTACCTTTCATCCTTCCTTCCCCTCAGCTCGGTGTCCCTAGATGAAGTAGTTTCATGATGTCCCACAAGACTGAATATGTGTTTTCTTGTGACACTCTGTCCCACTCAAAAATGTGCTATCATCCAGGCTACTTGGCAGGCTGAGGTTGGAGGATTGCTTGAGTCTAGTCACAGAAAATCAAACAAAACAAAAGAAAAATACTACCTTGTATATACTTTTCCTCTATGCCTGCCCCATTTCCCTTTTTTTCCTCTCTCGCTTCCCTGGAATTCCAGTTCCAAAAAACAGTGTTATATTGTAGCATGGCTTTTAGTATATTCCCTAAGATCTGGGTTAAAAAAAAAACACTAAGCAATTAATTAGTTTGTGTTTCTTACATGCCTAGTACTGTGCTAGGAACTTTAAGTGTATTCTCTCTCTGGATTCTCCAAACAAATTAATGACATATATATTCTTAGTATCACCATTTCTGTTTTATAGTTGAGAGATTGGAGCACAGAAATGTTATGCATCTTTCACAAAGTTCTACAGCTAGTAAATGATAGCTCTAGGATTCATACAGTCTGATTCCAAAGCCCAAGTCCTACGCTGTTTCTGAGTATAATTCTCAGTCTGCTTCTAAGTTAAATACATACATGTGATATAATTCCACTGGCAAGAAGGCTGACATATATTATGTAGGAGAAGTACTGCTGGGACAGAATTAATATGATAAATCTAGTTAACAAATTTAAACCCAGTAAAGGTAGATCAACCAGAGGTAAAAACTTTGTAGAAATGAGAAAGTCTAGATTCTCTCTGACTTCCTTAATTTATTTAGCCATTAAAACTTGAAATAGTACTCAAGATCCTAACGGGACAATTAGCAATGTGAAATAGGAAGAAAAGGACCAAAGGTGTAGGGAACATGAGAAGGATAGGGAAAGTGGAGTAAGGGAAAAGGAAAAAAATATGAGGAAATGTAAAAATGGTATTAAAGTGTTTGAAGGTGGGGAGGGGAGGAGGGGGTGAAGGGAGGGTGGGGACAAGGGGGAAAAATGAGAGTCAAGACCTGGCATGTAAAGGTACAAGATCCCAGTAATGAATGCAACTGTACTGTCTACCTAGAATGTACCAATAAATTCAATTTAATTTTTTTAAAAACTTGGATAAGTCACATGACCATTTTATGCCTCAGTTTCCCCAAGTACCATATTGATTTATAATTAATTCTATGCCTCAAAGACTTTTTTTTTTACTCAGGACCTTGCGCTTATGAGAAAGGTAGTGGACTCACATGACTTTTTTAAGAGCTGAACAAGTCATAACTAGGAAAGCATTTCTTTTTAAAAAAACATTTTTAATTGATACATAGTAGTTATGTATATTTATGGAGTACAGTGTGATATTTCAATACATGTATAAAGTTATAGTGACCACATAAGAGTAATTAGAAAATCTGTCATCTCAGACATTTATACTTCCTTTGCATTGGGAACATTCAAAAATCCTTTCTGCTAGCCACTTTGAAATAGTCAGTTAATTGTTATAAATTATAGTTATCCTAGTAGACTACAGAACATTAAAGTCATTCCTACTATCCAACTGCACACTTGCTGTCTATTAACTGTCCTTCCTCTATCCTTACCTCCCTTACAATTTTTTCATTCTTGGGTAACTACTATTCTATTCTCAACTTCTATGAGATTAACTTTCAAATTTTCACAGATAAGTGAATATATATGGCATTTGTCTTTCTGTTTCTGGCTGATTTCATTTAACATAATATTCTAGGAAAACATTAGTAAATATTAAATTGCTACTACTATCTAATGAGAGTAATTTTATTAATATGGGGTTTACTAATTTTTAATTTTCTTAAAAATTATATCAATTCTGTACATCCCAAAAAATGTCATAAGATTTTTGAAGAAACTTAACTACAATATTTCATAAATTTAAAATAATCATTAAAAATAAAAAGAAAACAAAGTTGCAAAGCAAATAGAGCCAGGAACAAGATCTATGGATAGCATAAAGAGGTGGAGCACACATTTTGTTTTATTGTTTCGGGAATTCAACAAGAAAAAGGAAACACCATTAGCTATAATCAATTGCCCAAATGACACTGAAACTGATAGTAGAGATGAATTTTTACATGTGTCAGCACAAAGGAATCATTATACAAGTTACAAATGATATTCTCAATAATATTGTAGTAGTACATATATTTTCCTCTTCAGTAGAGACTGATGACAACACACGAGTGTAACTATATAAAATAATTTTGCAAAAAGCACACTGGAGAGCAAACTGTGATATTCTGGCCTGAACTTGTGTTAGGTTTTAGAATCTCTAGATAAACAAAACAGAGTCTAATGATAATAATAGCAATAAGAAAAATATTAGTAACTAATTCATTCTTTTATTCAACAAAGAGCTATTAAGCAAGTTCTCTGTGAATCAGGCAATGAAGGTATAGAGATTAACAAGGCACATAAAAAAAAAATCCCTGCTCTCATGGAGCTTCATTCTAAGCATAGAAGATAGACAATAAACAAATATATAGGTTAAATATACAGTATGTCTGGCAGTAATAAATATTATGGAGAAAAATAAAACAGAAAAGTGGAACAGGAAGGCAATATAAGAGTTAAAAAACATTAAAGTATCAGTATTTGATGTCATACAATAAATACCCCAGAATGTGTGTATAAACATGTACCCATTTCAGGCTAATATTAGAAGCCAGTAAAATTTGCTTTTTTCTGCAAGTGGCTTTTATCTGTGGCTTTATGTAAACTATATGGAGCTAGGTATACATTTATATATTGTCAAAGGAAAAAAAACACACACTAGACAAAGTTTAAAAGGCAAGAAAAATATATTCCTGGCTACTAAAACACTGGACAGAAGCAAGAACTCTGCTTGAACTAAACTCAACAGAAACATAGTATAGAAGAGAATTTAGGGGCTGGGATGAGCAAATTAAAGAATATCAGAGCTTCTTAGGGTTTGGAGCAGGTTGATCAATGGAATGAATGTATGAAGCACACCGAGATGCAAATACATTTCTCCGTGATCAAGTCATCTTGTTTTGCTAACTGGTGTCCATCAAAATTAGTCTTCTATTTCCCTGAGAAACTGGGAGACCAGAGATGGGTAGTAAATTCCTCAAAGATCACATTTCAAAGGGATAGCACCAGGTCCTAGTGAAAGACAGCTCTGAATTGAAAAACTGGAAAGACTTTTTAAAGATTTATATCTCATAGGGGGAAACAAAGACATTACAATTTCAAATTTTCTTATGTAAATGCTTAAGACAAAGCAGTTCAGGTATCCAGAGTGAGAAAAAGCGTTGTCCAATCTAGTCAAACTGAAACATTAGTTTGTATGCACCCACTCACTTGCTTATAATTTGTCATCAAAATCCAGGCTATGCTATCAGTGTTCAAATGCTCCTGTTAGGTCATCTTTATCTGGCAGAATCTGCACAATATGTGTTTTAAAATGTGCTGTATATTTGCAGGAAAATTGCCTTATATCATAAACACTGATATAATAGCAAAAATGATATTCTCTGTGGATATCATTATTAATAGAATATATACAGCCCATCAGACTATAATATAGATGTTCGATAAATGTTTCTTTGTTGCTTAACTATTAAAGGTTGTTTGATTTTATGATCTATTTCTTTTTAAAGTATTAGAAATGTCTGAAAATTATTGCTTCTGTTTTAAGAGAAGTATCTCAGAATGTTTTGTAAACAATTTACTATACTCTGGGATATCACATATGATTTGTTTAGAGTAATACCCCTGAATCTCCACAGCAGCCACTGAAGAAATTCAGTAGCCTTTCTACAGGAAATATCTCGGCATCCATCTTGCTACCAAGGGAGGATTTTTTAGTTCAAGCTCAGTCAGAATGTTACTCTTCCCTGAAAAGAGAGAAGAGCGGACTTCTGTTAAGATGGCAGAGTGGTGAGCAGCAGAGAGAGGACCTCTCTAAGGTTTCTTGTCCAGGCACTGAAATAAAGCAACATGAGGAGAAGAAGAAGGAGGGAAGTGGTTCCCTGAGACCCAGGAATGTTCTGAAGCATGAATTGAAGCCCACAGGGAGAATAAAGAAAGGATCTCCAACAAAGAAGGAGATAATAGGCGGCAGTATCTCCTACTTGAGCCTGGACTTGCTACAAGGGAAGGACAGCTTGAACCTGCAGTTTAACCATGACACTGACAACTCTAGAGACCTACGTGGAGAGACATACCCATGGAGCAGAGCAATGGATGCAGCAGACTGCAGTGGGTGGTGACTTGTTGGGGTTTGGACATCCCTCTGGAGAGAGCAATCAGCCGGTAGCCATCTTGAAGAGGGCCCAGCTGATCTCAGAACTCAGAATATTTGCAGGTCAGCTCCATCTAGTGGCTTTTCCAGTGTCAGTGTTGGAGTTAAAATCCACAGGAGGTCGGGGAGGGAGCTCAGTTTGAGCCAGGGTGTGTGTGGGGTGGGGGGTACACAGACTGTTGGAGGCTCTACAGGACCAGTTCCAGCCTCACAGCCAGACGGTAGCCTGAACTTCAATGAAACTAAAGGTGCAGGCTTGATGGGATTATTTGTTACCTTACCAAAAAGCTACTACTAGCTTGCTGGGATTAATCAACTCAGATCTGGACTCTTTCTGCCTACACTGTTTACCACTGATAGCAGATACACATCTTAAAGTGGCTATTTTTTCCTTATTCCCTTATGTTTTCTCTCTCTTTTTGTTTTTTTGTTGTTTTTGTTTTTTCTTGACTGTTATTGGTTTTATATGAGTGTGAACAGTTTCTAGGTTTTTGGTTGTTGTTGTTCTCTTCTATTCTTGTTTGTTTTTGGTCTTTTGTGTTTTTTTGTTGTTTTTGGGTTTTTGTTTTTTGTTTTTTTGGTACCGGGATTGAACTTGCATCCTTGCACTTGCAAGGCAGGCCACCGAACCGCTGAGCTAAATCCCTGGCCTCTTCTATTCCTGTTTTTATTTCTTCTTCTCTCTTTCCCTCCTATCTTCTTCATCAGTTTCCTAAAGTTTGAATGATCTTCCTTTGCCCTCTAGCCTTCTAATCTCTTCCTCTGTATTTGATGCTATTGTTATTGCTAATTGTATCACTTTAGCCAAGATGACATAATTGTTCTAATCAGTTGTTCTTCCCGGTATAGCAAGACTGAGATTGCCTAAGGATCATAAGAAATACTATAGGTCTGTGCCAAAGAACCAGGAGCTAGACCAAGTAGTCAGCAACTTCTCATTCCCAATAAACTGAAGAGGTAGGATTTTGCAACAGACTAAAAACACAAAAACCAGCCATACCTGAAAGATACCTCTGAGAAGTAGTATTTCCAAAGGGTTCTAAATAATAGCAACAAAGATACTCACCATGAGCAATCTACAGGCAGAAATTAAATTAATTAAGCCAGAAATTAAACTAAAATAAATAGAAAATGAGAAAATACTTAAACCCAAACTTTGCAAACTCAGACTTCCAGCTCACCAAAGGCAAACCCAGGAACTATGAGGTGGAACTATCTCAAGATCAATGACCTGGACTCTCTGAAGCGGTAACAGAAAAAGTAACAAAGCATATGAAAGAGGCTCTAGCAAAAAATTAAATCAGGAATTATTTATCAGATAACTACAGAGATGGTGACCATGATGAAAGACATGATTAGTGAATCTGGAACACTTACAGAGAAACAAAATAGAGGAGCTTAGGAAAATGATGGAAACCATGAATGTCCAGCAGAGGAAAGAATGAAATCCATGACAATGACACACATTCCAGCAGATATCCAGAAGACTAAAAACACTAAAAGTAAACACAGTAGAATGAGCTGATATGAAGATAGAATATCAGATATAGAAAAATGGAATTGCTGTTAAAGATCATGAAAAGAAAGATTTCTTTTTTCTTTCTTTTTTTGGTACTGGGAATTGAACTCAGGCCCTTGCAGAGAAATTTCTTTAAAATACCAAGGCCCACAAGAAATCAATCCAACAGCTGCTAGATGATGCAAAGAAGAACAACATAAGATCAATCAGTCAATTAAAAATCAGGAGACAGTGCAAATTACATAAAAACTATTCACAGAAGTAATGGCAGAAAGCTTGGAAACAGGGAAAAGCAATTTGACATAGGGCTGGGGATTTGGCTCAGTGGTTCTGGTGCCTGCCTCAGAAGCACAAGGGCCTGAGTTCAATCCCTGGTACCCCCCCAAAAAAAATTGACATACAGATAAAGAAGCCTTGATCAAAAAAATTCACACCTAGGTATATATTAGTCAAAATTCCAGGAATCCAACACAAGAACAGAATATTCAAAGCTGTTAGAGAAAAGAAACAAATCACATATAAATGCAAGCCCATCACAATCACAGCAGACTTCTCAACAGAAACCTACAAATTAAGGAGAGCATATAGTGAAGTATTTCAAGCCCTAAAAGAAAACAATCTCCAATCCAGATTGAAGTATCCCACAAAACTCTTTCAAAATTAGTGGAGAAATAAGATACTTCCATTACAAAGAACACCTGAGGAAATTCATGAACACCAAACCAGCACTCCAAAATGTTCTGAAGAATATTCTGGAAAGACATGAGGATTACAACTCCATGAATCCCAACAGAATGAATCTACTAGGCAAAACAAGAAATTAAACAGAGGCAGAGGAGGGTTATAGATTATGAATACAGTATCACTGAAGAAATGGTTTCTTTGGTGCCATTAAAATACAACTAAGGGCTGGAGATTTAGCTCAGTGGTGCTGCTGGCTGCCTCCCAAGTGCAAGGTCCCAAGTTCAATCCTGATACCAAACACAAAAACAAAAACAAAACCCAGCTAATTCTCTTCACTTGTATGAAGCAATAAAAATAACAGTGACTTTCTTCAAACTTTGTTAACATATCTGGTGTAGCCATAGTGGTACTCTGTGAGTGATAGTTGGTAAAGAAGAGAGATCTTAAACTGGATGTTGTGGTGCACACTTATAATCCCAGCACTCAGGAGGCTGAGGCAGGTGGATCACTGCAAGTTTGAGGCTTGCCTGGGCTACATAATGAATTCAAGGACAGCCTGAACTACAGAGTGAAACCTTGTCTCAAAAAAATAAAAAAAAAAGAGGTATTTATAAATTAATAAGAGGTGATGCAATCATTGCTGGCAAATCACATCTAATAAAATAGTGCTGCATCACACATCAAGGAAATTTAAGCTTTAAAATTGGATGTTATGGGAGTTAGGCATGGTGATGCCTGCTTATAATCCCAGTACTCAGGAGGCTGAGGCAGGAGAATACCATGAGCTCAAAGAGTGAGTGAACTATGTAGGGAGACCCTGTCTCAAAAAAACAAACAAAGGACCAGGGATTTAGCTCAGTGGTTCCGCTGCCTGCCTCATAGGCACAAGGACCTGAGTTCAATCCCTGGTACCAAAAAAAAAAAAAAAAAGATGTTATGCAAATCATCATTAAAGCTGTGAATTTCGTAAGGTTCTAGGGATCAAATCACCAATTCCACAAGTTCCTTAAAAGTAAGGATGCTGTGCTCACTTTGGCAGCACATATACTAAAATTGGAACAATACAGAGAAGGTTATCATGGCCCCTGTGCAAGGATGACATGCAAATTTGTGAAGCATTCCATATTTATTTTTCATGCTTAGTCAGGAATCTTGTTCTGTGATAACAACAATAAATGTTTTGAAATGTTAAAAAAAAAGTAAGGATGCTGATTTGGGGACACCATTTTTCTGAAGTGAGGTTGCCAAGTTGGAGTAAAATATAAAAAGATTTTGTGAATTGTGAAATTATGCTGTCATTTATGAAATCAAGAAACCTGAAGATGAAAATTCCTCACCAGTCCTGCATTTTTAAATTTGACTACTCATTTAAATGGTATAAATGTGTCATCAAGGTAAAAGTCAATTTATTTGTGCTATATTTCAATGCAATGTACAACACTATGTACAATACAGTACAAAAAATGGAAAGGGTAGTGAGGAAAAAGGATGGGATGTACCAATAAATATTTTGCTATAAAAAATTTGTTAGCTATAATTAAAAAGTTAACGCTTTTTATGTCTAGAACAGTAAAGTTTTCTTAACATTAAGATGCTCTTAAATTTATGAAACTAAAATTTTTAAAAGTTATATATTTTTAAAATAGTGCCCAAAATGAAACTAAATTATGGCAAGTACAAGTTATGACAAAAAATTAAAATAAAAAATAAACACAGGCAGGGGAGATCCAACAGTAGGAAAACAACATGACAAAGATAAATCAATGTGTATCAGTTATATCCACCAATATTGGTGGTCACTATTCACCAATTAAAAGAAACAGACTGGCAGAATGCATCAAGAATTAAGATACAATAATATAATGCACATGTAATTAAAAAAGAAATTTACAAGCTGAAAGTCAAAGGATGTAAAACAATACTCAATGCAACAGGAACTCAGAATAAAGGTAAGGGGTAAGTGGATTTCAAGCCAAGACTAATTAAGAGAGACAAAGAAAGTCACTACACCCTTGCAAAGGGTAAAACCAAAGAGGAAAAGATAACAATCATAAATATATATGCAACAAATACTAGTGCACCTGACTATATAAAAAAATACTAATAGTCCAGAAAAATCAAATAAGCACTAATACAATTGTAATGAGGCACCTCAATATCCCACTGTCATAAATAGATCAACTAGACAAAAAATCAACAATGAAATTTTAGAACTGAATCAAACTTTTGAACAAATGGACTTAGTAGATGTCTACAGAGTGTTCCACCCCACAACATAAGAATACACATTCTTGGGCCAGGGATTTAGCTCACTGGTGCTGCTGCCTGCCTCACAAGCACAAGGTCCTAAGTTCAATCCCCAATATAGCTGCACATGGGATATCCTCCACATAGAACACATGGTAGCTCATAGAACATGCTTAAGTAAATGCAAAGGAATTGAAATTATCCCATGCATATTAACAGACCACAGTGCAATGAAATTGGAAATCAGTGACAAAAGAAACCATAAGAACTTCATAAACACGTGGAAATTTTAAAAAAAACCCTCCTGAACAACGAATGAGTCACAGACAAAATTGAAGAATAAATTAGACAGTTTCTACAATTAAATGATAATATCATACATTTTGAGGATATACTCCTAAGTGAAATAAATAAGTCACATATGTGTAAATACAGAATAGTTTCTCTGGTGTGAAAAACTATAATAGTACTCAAGATCCTAATGGGACAATTAACAATGTGAAATAGGAAGAAAAGGCCGAAAGGTGTAGGGAAAGTGGGAAGTGTTAGGGAAGGGGAATAAGGGGAAAAAATGTGAGAAAATGAAAAAATGGAATTAAAGTGTTTGTAAATGGGGAGGGGAGGAGGGGGTGAAGGGAGGGTAGGGACAAGGGGAAAAAATGAGAACCAAGACCTGTCATGTAAAGGTACAAGATGCCAGTAATGAATGTAACTGTACTGTATACCTAGAATGTACCAATAAACTCAATTAAAAAATAAAAAAATTTAAAATGATAATATCAATACAACATACTGGAATTTATTGGACACAATGAAAGCAGTCCTTTGAGAGAAATACATAGTGGTGAATATTCATATTAGGAAAACAGAGCAAGCTCAAATCAACAACCTACTATTGAATCTTAAACTCCTAGAAAAAGAAAAACAAGTGAAAACCAAAGCTCATATAAGAGAGGAAACTGTAAAAGTCAGAGCAGAAATTAATACAGTGGAGAGTAAGAAAATGATACAAAGAATCAATGAATGGAAGAGTTGGTGGTTCTGTGAAAGATTAAATAAAATTGAAAAACCCTTAGCCAATCTAATAAAAAAAAAGGGAAGAAAAGACTCAAATCCAGGCAATTAGGAACGAAAAGAGTGAAATCACAAGGATCCTTCAGAAATCCAGATCATCAATATCTACTTCAAGAACCTGTATTCTAAAAAGATGGATATAGGACACATGGTGTGAAAAACTAAAAGTATAAGTAAGGTTCAAATTGTATAATTGATAATGTGAAATAGGAAGAAAAGGGCTAAAGGAGTAGGGGAAGTGGGAAGGATAGGGGAAGGGAAGGAAGGGAAAAGAAAAAAATATGAGAAAAGGAAAAATGGAAACAACATCTTTGTAATTAGGGAAGGGTGGAGGGAGGGCAGAGGTATGGGGGAAAAGTAAGAACCAAGATGCAGCATGTAAAGATATAAGATCCCAATAATGAATGTAACTGTACTGTATACCTAAAATGTACAATAAACTCAATGAGAAAAAATAAAATAAATAAAAATAGAAAACAGAATAGACAAATTCCTAGATACATATGAATTACCAAAACTGGATCAAGAAGACATTAAAATTTTAAATAATCCAATGCCATTCAGTAAAATTTAAGATGTAATTAAAAATCTACCAACAAAGAAAAGCCCAGGTCCAAGAAATTTATAGATGACCTAATGCCACTACTTCTCAGTCTTTCATGAAATTGAAAGAGGCAATATTCACAAATTCATTCCTGGAAGCAAGCATTACCTTGATTCCCAAACCAGAGAAGGATCCAACCAAAAATGAGAACTACAGTCCTATCTTCCTAATGGACATAGATGAAAAACTCCTCAATAAGATACTGGCAAACAGAATGCAGCAAGTCTTCAAGAAGATTATATACTCTGACCAAGTAGGATTCATCCCAAGTATGCAGGAATGGTTCAGCATATGCAAATCAATAAACATACAATATTAACAGAGCCAGTGACAAAAACCTAATTATCTCAATTGATGCAACAAAAGCACTTGACAAAATCCAACACGCCTTCATAATAAAAACCCTACAGAAAATTGGAATAGATGGTCATTATTTCAATCTGATAAAAGCCATCTATGACAAATCAACAGCCAACATAAGATTAAATGATCAAAAATTGAAAGCTTTCTCTCTGAAATCAGGAACAAGACAAGGATGTCCACTGTCACCACTCTTATTTAATATAGTTCTAGGAACATTAGCCCCAACAATCCAGACAAGAGAAAGAAAGGAAATGAGGGTAGGAAAGGAAGAAGTTAAATTATCATTATTTTTGCATGACATGATACTCTATGTAGAAGACCCCAAGAACTTCAAAAGATTTCTAGACTTAACTAAATTCAGTAGTGCAGCTGGATACAAAGTCAACACTCAAAAATAAATAGGCTTCTAACAAACTCACAGAGAGATGAATTAGCAAAACAACACCTCTCAAACAAAGTAGAGGGCTGGGGATTTAGCTCAGCGGTTCTCAGTGTCCTGCCTTGCAAGCACAAGGACCGGAGTTCAATCCCTGTTACCAAAAAAAAAAAAAAAAAAAAAAAAAAAACAAAAAAAAAAAAAACCAAAAAAAACAAAAACAAAGAAGTAGAAACAGCAAATAAACATATGAAAAAATGTTTAACATCGCTGGTCATTCAAGAAATGCAAATGAAAACAATGTTGAGATTCACTCCAGAAAGAATGGCTGCTATCAAGAAATCAACCAATAACAAATGCTGACAGAGTTGTGGGTTAAAAGGAACCCTTCTCCACTGTTGGTGGGAGAGTAGATTGGTGCAACCACTGTGGAAATCAGTATGGAGATACCTCAAAAAATTAGGATTAGAGGTCCCAATTGACCCAGGTATTCCCCTGCTAGGTATCTTCCCAAAAGAATTAAAATAATTATACCTCAGTGATTAGATATATATATAT
>NW_022900948.1:654353-662920 GCF_012274545.1 Fukomys damarensis
CCATATTTATAGCAGCACATTTTGTAATAGTTAAAACTTGGAAACATCCCAGTTGCCTATCAACTGGTGACTGGGTAAGAATATGTATTGTTTTTTTAAAAAACAAAATGGGGTACTATTCAGCCACAAAGAATGAGAAATCAGAGACATTATAGCTAAATGGATGCACATTTAGGCCATACTCTTAGGTGAAATAAATAGGACACACATATAAATACGGAATAGTTTTTCTAGTGTGAGAAACTGAAAGTAAATAAGGATCAAAATATATAATAGATAATATGAAATAGGAAGATAAGGCCCAAAGGGGAAGGAGAAGTGAGAGGAGTAGGAGAAGGGAAAGAAATAAATATGAGAAAAGGGAAAAAAAGGGGGGGGGGCTTTGTAAATAGAGAGGGGGGGAGGAGAAAAAAAAAGAGGGGTGGAGGAGTGGAAGAGAGGGCAGGGAAATGGGGAAAAAATAACCAAGATATACTATGTAAAGTTACAAATTCCAAAAGATGAATGCAATCATATTTTATACCTAAAATGTACCAATAAAGTTAATGAATATAAAAAAATACCTTTCCCAATAGCATCCAAAAAACTGAAATACCTAGGAATTAACCATATGAAGGAAGTAAACGATCTCTACATTAAAAACTACAGCACTCTAAAAAAAGTAATCCAAGAAAATATCAGAAAATGGAAAAATATCCCTTGATCTTGGGTAGAAAGAACAAAAATAGTGAAAATGGTCATACTCCCAAATTACTATATAGATTTAAGGCAATCCCAATCAAAATACCAATAGCATATCTCACAGAAGTACAAAAACAATCCTAAAATTCATTTGGAACCAGAATAAAACTAGACTAACAAAGGCAATTCTGGGCAACAAAGGCAAAGCAGAGAGCATCACAATTCCCAATGTGAATTTATACTATGAAGCTACTATGATTAAAAAAAAAAAACAAAACAAAACAGAATGTACTGGCAAGAAAACAGACCAGAGTATCAGTGGAACAGATTAGAAGATGCAGAAACAACTCCAGACACACTCAGGCACCTTATCTTTGACAAAAAGGCCAAACACCTCCCCTGAAAGAAAGATAACTTCTTTAACAAAGGGTGCTGGATAAACTAGGTTTCAACTTGAAGATTAAAACTGGACCCATGCCTTTCACTACACACTAAACTCAAATCTAAATATATCAAATATCTAAATATTAATACAGAAACTCTAAACTTACTGGAAGATAGATTAGATAGAACTCTTGAAGACATTGGCATAGGTGAAGACTTTATTAACAAAACCCCAATCACACAGGAACTGTCACGAAGAATCAACAACTCAGGTCTCATCTTATTAAAAAGCATCTGCACAGGAAGAGAAACCACTAACAGAGTGAAAGACAACCCACAGTATAAGAAAAATATTTATTGACTGTTTCTCAGACAAAATATTGATAATCTAGAATATATAAAAAAACTCAAGAAAATCAGACTCCCCAAATTTAAAGACCCAATCAAAAACTGGGCATCTGAAATGAATAGACACTCCCAGACAAAGAAGTAGAAACCAGAAATAAATATATGAAAAATTCTTCAACATCACTGATCATTCATAAAATGCAAATTAAACAATATTAAGATTCCATCTTGGACTGGGGATTTAGCTCAGTGTTTTGACCGCCTGCCTGTCAAGCACAAGGACCTGAGTTCGATCCCGGTACCAAAAAAACAAAACAAACAACAACAACAAAAAAGATTCCATCTCACTCCAGAAAGAAAGCCTTTTGTCATGAAATCAACCAATAACAAATGCTAGAAGGGCTGTGGGGAAAAAGGAACCCATCTCCACTTTTGGTGGGAATATAGACTGGTACAACCCCTGTGGACATCAGTGTGGCAAATCCTCATAAAACTAAAACTAGAGGTTTTCTTTGACCCCGATATTCCCCTTCTTGGTATCTTCTTGAAAAAATTAAAAGCATCATATCACCACAATGTATGCATACCCATGTTTATAGCCGCACAGATTGTAATAGTTAAATATTGGAAACAGGGCAAATGCCCATCAACTTATAAATAGATGAAGAAAATGTGAGGTTTTTTTATACAGCAGAGTACTACTTAGCCATATGATAAACTAGAGACATTTATTGCTAAATGGATACACCTTGAGACCATACTCTTAAGTGAAATAAACCAGACTCACAGGTGTAAATACTACATTGTTTCTCTGATGAGAAGTTGAAAGTGTAAATGAGGATCAAAATGTATCACAGATATTGTAAAGTAGGAAGAAAATATTCAAATGGGTAGGTGAAGTTGCAAAGGGGAAAGGAAGAGAGGAAAAGGAAAAAAAGGAGAAAAGAAGAAAAAAATGAAAACAAAGCTTCTATAAATGAGAGGGCTTGCAGGGAGGCAAGAGGAATGGGGAAAAACAAGAACCAAGATATATCGTGTACATGTATAAATTCCCTACAATGAATGTGATCAGTAGGCATAGCTAAAATGTGTCAAAAATCTTAACTAATTTAAAAAAAAAAGAAAGAGTAGAACACAACAATTTTCCCCAGTTTTACAGTTAAGGAGAATGTGGGCAGAGCAGACAGAACAAGAGATAGCAACTGGTGATGCCCAAGAGCAGCAAACAACAATAGATATAGGAAAATAAGGAAAAACAGTCATCCTGGAGGGGTCCACAAGTCAAGGTGTGGAGGATCTTCTATACTTGATAAAGAACAGAAATGAAATCATTCAATGACCAAGAACTTTTTGCTCCTACTCAAACACACAAGCACACAGAGCCAGGGATTTAGCTAAGTGTCAGTGCACATGCCTTGCACAAGGTCCTGAGTTTGATCGCTCATACCACACCAAAAAAATGAAAATAAAAATTAAAAAGTAGCCAAAAACACAAACATACAAAAAAATAACCATCTTAGTGAAGGTCAATCAGGAACCGTGAAAGTCATACAGGTTAGAGTTAGTGAGAATAAAAAGTAAAATAAATAAAACCAACTCAGACACAGTTTGCTAACATCTGGCTAACTATCGGGAAGGAAGCATAAAAGTTTTCACAGAAATCTATAAATATTTAACCTAAATCTTATAAATAATTATGTTTAAATTAAGGTATGATGAACTTTATACAGTTTTCATTCCAAAGTGTACTTTTAATTATTCCAGGAAACCTTTCACTTTGTTCATAAGACCTTTCTCAGTATTAATGATAGGAAGTCAGGTAGGGAAATCTCATCTGAACTGCAGACAAGATTCCAGTGCCCGCTTAGGGAGGGAATATAAATAGAGCCATTTAAGAAAGCTTATTGATATCTGGAGCTGCTCCCAGAGCATAGTTTGTGAAAGCAGCCCATTTCTCTTGTACTTCAACTAACACATTAAAGTATCTTCTCAAAAGAAATCTGAGTATTTTTTAAGGATCCTTGGCAGTGCTCCTAGTAAACTGAATTTATAGAGCTTGCCACTGAAAATTTGACATTATTTTCTAGACATAAGTCAAGGTTAAACCTGAAGGACTTAGCTACATCTCTCATACAGTAAGATTCAATTAAGTCTGGAGATCACCTCCTCCTGCCTAAACTTCACAAGAAAGAAAACCTATCAAAGACTCTGGAGGATAAGGGTACCTGACAAACAGATGTTATTTATATTATTGCTGTCTAACACTTTGTGAAACTTCAGCCATAGACTTCATTAAAACTTCTTTCCTTCTGTTTCATTTTATTTCAACCCAGGCTCATCACATGATTGAGATGATTAGGTCCTTTGAATAAGGAAAGAGGTACTGTTGGTATGGTTCATCTTGTTTATCTGACTTGATCAATCATTTTGGAAGGGAGAGAATGAATACTGGGAAACATATCAGGCAGGCATAAGTAATCTCATTCTCTTGACCATTTGGTAAAGGTATTAAAATAGAAGGCAATGATTTTTCTTTTACAAAGGAAAAAACATCAGTTGAAAGTGGCACCGGGATCATTTAAATGTAGGTCCTTTTATAGCTCACTTATAATTTTTGTAGTTCTGCCAATGTTTTATATTTCAGTCCCATAAGTTATTGGCATCCTGTGAATTGCAACAAACAACCTCTTCACATGCCTATGTACAGGAGAATGGGAAGTATATAAATTGAGGAATGTATGGTGCCATTCATTCAGGGAAAATAAAGCAGTGGTCCTAAAAAGTGAACAAAATAATCTTTCAAATGAAAGAAAGGAGTATAAAATGCCCCTCATCACAGGTTTTATTATGCTCTCATTTTTTTCCTGCTGAAAATATGGACAGTGAACACATTTTGACATACCCATGTATTTAATCCCATTTCTTAAAAACCACATTGTAGTTGAGATATTATCAAGTAGACAGAACTACTAAATTCCAGAGGGAAAATATCAAACCACAGAGCTGATGAGAAGATCCTGGAGGACTCAGGGCTTGTAAATGAAACACATTGTTTCCTTTAGTTTGAGTTTCTCCTTTCAAGAGGAAAACAAAAAGAGTTCTTTATGGCATGCGGCTCTTATATTGTTAATGACTTTTGACAGTGTGTTATAGCTTGTTTAATCCAACTGAACTTCATTATTCATGTCAGTAACAAGATAAACCAGTTGACAGAGAGAATATTTTTTCAGCCACTGGTTCATATTAATGTCTGAAAATTCAGTTGTCTAGAAAAAGAGATAGGGGTAGGAGAGAAGCCAGACAGATGTAATTCTAATCCAGGATATTTCTGGCATTTGAATTTGACTATGGAGTAACTACTGATTATGAGTAAAGATGACTGTTATTTCCTTTAAAAATAAGATAATAAATATCAATAAAGTACACAATTCTAGTCCCAAACTATATCAACGAACAAGTCCAATATACTTTACATACATACACACACACACACACACACACACATACACACACACACCCTTTGCAGCAACTCAGTCCTTTCCTTTCCATGATTTTGCACACTGCATTCTTTATGTCCTTTACTTAGAATGTCTTTCTCTAAACTGACAATCTTCTCTTTCCTCAAAACACAAAGAAAATTTTTCATTGAAGACCTGCAAGTTTCCCTCAGTATCCCATGGAAAGTTGTATGTTTTCCTAATTCAGTGTCCCTCAACCTTATTTACCCAGCCACACTCCTTGGAATCTAGCTCATGATCCTATCAGTAACCCTACAAAAAGGGAAGAGATAGTCGGTGATGGTTTTCTGTGGAATTGCAATTCCCTCATTTGAGCATAACTGGAATCATTTGTAGGCCATCCTCTGCCCCAATACCACCCCCTCATAAATTCTAGTAAATTTACCCTTGATTTATGAACAACCACTGCTTCAGTTACTCCTTCTACACATGGTGCTCAATAAATGATTCTTCAAAGCACAACAGAATGAATGAATGAATGAATGAGTGAGTGAAAAAGTGACTGAATAAAGGAATCGTGTCTGGGGTACCATATGCAAGGAGCATGCATCAGGATGCAGAGATGAGTCAGATCATAGCTACATTATCCTCCAGGAAGTCAGCTCAACAGCTCCAACCGGTCAAAAACCACAAGTCACAACTAGCTACTGAACACTGCTAAAATGCAGGTACACTTACTGAAATGTGCTATAAATATAAACTTCTCCGTGGACTTAGAACACAGTATACAAATGCAAAATATCTCAAATTTTATGTTGATTACATGTATGATATTTTGATGTATGAGGCCTGAATTCAGGGTCCTGAATGACTGAGTTTAACTTTGGGCCATCAGAAGAAAGTCTCAGTATAGAGAAAAGAAGGAAAGTGGATACCCACATTTATCTTTTCTTTTCTTTTTTTTTTTTTTTTTTTCCATACCTGGGATTGAACTTGGGACCTTGCACTTGCAAGGCAAGAGGCAGAACCACTTAGCTAAATCCCCAGCCCTTACATTTCTCTTTAGAAATGTGTTAAAACTACTTTGTACCCACCTCACCACATGGCTTTGCTGTATAAAACATCTTGGAAAAGTGGGGTGAGTGGGAAACCCACTTTCTGGTCCCCCTTCTGTCTCTCTTAGACAGAAGCTTTCTTTCCCTCAATAAATTTTCCCTACTCTTAAGGAAAAAAAACTGAATTGAAGAGCAATGGCATCAATAATAATTGATCAGCAATTTCTGGCTATCCACTATTTCACAGATGTTTGGTTTGATACACACTTCTTCTTGCAGTTTCCATGACATACTATAAGTGTTAGTTGTGTGCAACCTTCACCCCAACTCCAAGTCAGGGTCAGCTTCACCCACCTGAGCTGTGTCTCCCTATTCCCCGATATTTTAATCAGTGAACAATTTAATAACTAGTATAAGCTCTTTAAAAACAGAGACTGCCAGGGCCAGGGAATTAGCTCAGTGGTACTGCACCTGCGTTGAAAGCGCAAGATCCTGAGTTCAATCCAGTACCGAGGGGAAAAAAAAAAAAGGCTGCCACAATCAAAGTTTCTGTATTGCAGACTAAGAAAACAAATGAATTCAGTTATGATCAAATTTATGCATAAATTTCTAGCAAAATATCTGACCTAGAGAAATTGTACTTCATAAAAAACATTATTTTTTTTCTTTATTAAGTGTGTTGGTACATTTTAGGTATACAGTACAGTTACATTCATTATTGGGATCTTATATCTTTACATGACTTACCTTGGTTCTTATTTTCCCTATACCCCAGTCCTCCCTTCAGCCCCTCCACCCTTCCCTGTTTACAAAGACATTGTTTCCATGTTTTTTCTTTTCACATATTTTTTCTTTCCTTTTTCACCTTTCCCCTACCCCTCCCACTTCCTCTAATTTTAGACTTTTTCTTCCTATTACACAATATCAGTTATACATTTTGATACTTATTTACACTTTTAGTTTTTCACACCAGAGAAATTTTTTTATTTACATATGTGTGACTTATTAATTTCACTTGATATGGCCTCAATGTGCATCCACTTAGCTATAACTCCATTTTATTTTTAAAAACACATCTTTCTTATCCAATCTCCAGTTGATGGGCAATTGGGATGTTTCCAAATAAAACATTCTTAGGTAAAAAAAATGTATCAAAGCCCAAGATGGAATTAAATTTGATGACTAAAGTCTACTTAATGCCTGAAGTACTGTATATCAGACCCATTTGATTTGCAATATTAGTACAGAAACATGATTGCCAAGACATTTCAGCTTCACTGTCAAGATTTCTTATTCTTTGGGGCTGGGGATTTAGTTCAGTGGTTCCACTGCCTGCCTTGCAAGCGCAAGGACCGGAGTTCAATCCCTGGTACCAAAAAAAAATATATATATATTTTTCTTATTCCTGTGTTAACTGGGACTTTGTGCATAATTTAGCACTGTACATCTAGTAGGGGTGCAGTTCATTAAGTGTATGCTCAGGTAGAAATTAGACTCTTTTTAACACACATTTGTTAGCCAAGCATGGTGGCTGTAATCCCACATAATGTCTGTAATCCCAGCACTCAAGAGGCTGAGGCAGGAGGATGGATACAAATTGGAAGTCAACCTGTATCAAGAGGCTGAGGCAGGAGGATGGATACAAATTGGAAGTCAACCTGTCTCCAACATGAGTTCAAGGCCAGCTTGAATTACATAGTGAGATTCTGTCCCCCAAAAAACAAAAAACAAACAAGTGAACAAAAAGGAAGCATTTGCTACAGATGTTCCTAACAAGTTTCTCTCTCTCTCTCTCTCTCACTGAGGATACCTCAATCATGATTGCCATATTGCATTCTGTCCCACCAAAGCACATATTTATATGAGTACTAGAATGGTTCCTTAACCTGAGAATGGCTGCAAACTATAGTGGAAAGTGTGCTCCAAAGTTTCATATGTTGGAAATTTAATTCCTGAATTTATATGTAGATGGTATTGAGAAGTGAGAGGTAATTAGGGTTACATGAGGATATCAGCATAGAGCTCCCATAATGGCATTAATGGCTTTTTGAGAAGAGAAAGAAAGTCCATCTCTGTCTCACTATATGATGGCCTCTGCCATGTTATAATGTAATAAAACCCTTGCCAGTGGTGCCATGGCTTTGAGCCCAGCATCTAGAACTCTGAGCTAAATAAATCTCTGTCCTTTACAAATTATTCCATCTGTGGTATTCAGTTACAGTAATACAAAACAGACGAAGACAACGGACTTCAAGGGGAGAAGGTGAAATAAGATGAGTCTGAAACCCAGGGTCAGAGTCAGACTGAGGAGAAAATTGCAAGCTGTGTTAAGGTACTAGTGAATTTCTGTTCTTAAAGAAGAGAAGAGACCATTGAAGGGCTTCTTGCTTTAGAAAAGGTGTCACTGGCAAAAATATGATCAATGGATTAGGAGTAAATTAGGATGTAAGGAGATTACATAAGAGGTATGAAAGGTAAGGATGCCTTGGACTAGGGTAGTGGCAGAGGAACTGACAAGAATGGATGGAGTCGGAAGATTTTTAAAAAGTCAAATAGGGCCATGGATTTAGCTCAGTGGTTCAGTGGCCTGCCTTGCAAACACAAGGACCCGAGTTCAATCCCCAGTACAAAAAAAAAAAAA
>NW_022900948.1:664118-679458 GCF_012274545.1 Fukomys damarensis
AAAAAAAAAAAAAAAGAAAAAGTCGAATAGATTGATGATAGGAAAGGAGAGGAAGAAAGAAATTGGTGAATGAACATAAGGTAATCAGAGTGATAGCTTGAAAGCAAGATTACTGAGATCAAAAATATGATTCCAGAAATTTAAGCACAGAGCTGTTTTCGTTTTTTTTTGGTACCGGAGATCAAACTCGGGTCCTTGCACTTGCGAGGCAGGCCAACAAACCACTGAGCTAAATCCATGGCCCTATTTGACTTTTTAAAAATCTTCCGACTCCATCCATTCTTGTCAGTTCCTCTGCCACTTATTTTTTCCCCTTATCCCTGCCCTCCCTTCACCCCTCCTCCCCTCCCCATTTATGAACACTTTATTTCCATTTTTTCATTTTCTCATATGTTTTTCTTTTCCCTTATTCCCTTTTCCCTACCCTTCCCACTTTCCCTACACCTTTAGCTCTTTCCTTCCTATTTCACATTATCAATTATCTCATTAGGATCTTATGTTCTATTACAGTTTTGATATTGCTAAAGAGTAGAAGAGAAGGTGGTTTTGGCAAAGGAGAAAGAACAGCAGAAATAACAATAATAGGTACCTAAAGTAATTACTGTCTATCTTTTTTCTTTTATTTTTTTCAGACACACAAGCTTAAATATCACATGGTTTCTCTTATATGAGAAACCCATAGTAAAAATAAAGAGCAAAATAAAAGATAGACACAGGACACAGGAAGGCTGGGCATGGTGACACATGCCTATAATCCCAGCACTTAGGAGGCTGAGGCAGGAGGAGCACTGCAATTTTGAGGGGACCTTGAGCTACATAGTGAGTTCAAGGCCAGTCTGAACTACATATTGAGATTCTGTCTCAGAAAACAAAATTTAAAAATAAATAAATAAATAAATAAATAAATAAATAAATAAATAAATAAGATAGATATAAGAAGTAGGAATATAATTTTCAAAAGGGAAGGGCATCAAGATATTGGGGGAAGAGATAAGGAAAAAAAGAATTAAGATGTGTTATGTACATGTAACAACTCCACAAAAGGACTGTGAACATTATGTACTGCAAATGTACAAAAAAAAAAAAAAGAGAGAGAATCAAGGGACAGGTGGATAGGGTGAGAGGGAATAGAATTAAGATGTGTTATGTACATGTACCAACTGTATACAAGGAATGCAAACATTATGTACTACACACATGTATTAATAAACCAAAAAAGCTTAAGTGGAAGAAAAAAGACAGGTAATATAAAGAAGCATTAAATATTCTCCAGAGTCAAGAGAAATAGGACCACAATGCTTGTCCATAAAAGTATCTTAAAATAATCATGACAAATATTTCAAAAATAGTTTCAGAAAAAAAATGAAAAACAGTTTTAGTTGGTAAGAGAGGAGAATTTCTAGGAAAGATTTATAAAATTAAAAGAACAATGACAACAAAAATGAACAGATGGAATTTGTAGAACTGAATATCTAATATGTGAATTTTAAAAATCAGTGGATCCCGGTATGGGGGAGAATGAAATGGATCAAATTACTAGTAAATTGAATACAGTAGAAAACGGGATTAATGAGTGGCCAGGAATTTAGCTCAGTGGCACCATGTCTGCCTCATAAGTGAAGGGTCCCGAGTTCCATCCTCCATACCAGGAGAAAAAAAAAAAACATCATGCGATTAAAGAATATGAATACTGCTTAATAAAAATAATCCAAACAATCACAGAGAGAAAAACATTATAAAAAATGAACAAAGCTTCAGCATTCTATGGGGCAATATCAAGTAAGCTCATACATGCAACCAGAAACAGGCAGAGAAGAAAAATGGATTACAACAAATGCGCATATCTATACCTAAACAAACACATTAGCAGAAAAATTTTCAAATTAGATTAAAAACTTTAATCCAAATGAATAAATACAAATGCAGGAGTTGGCTTTGGAATTGGAAGCTCATTTCACAGAGTTTACCTTTAGCTCTGAAAGCAGCACTATCCTCTACAATGACAAAGGTCTTGAGTCCTGGTTCAAGTGCTTAAAAGTTTAAAAAAATAAATTTATCTTCAAATGAAAAAGTAGTGTACAGTTAGTATGTACTGAGTTTCTGTGTGCTACAACATTCTTAGTACTTTAACAAATGATTTCACCTTCAAAACTTTATGCACAAATTTGAAGATGAAAAACCTAAGGCTGCTCACAAAGGTTTGCAACTTGTTTCAGATCCAATTTTAAAACTTGGAGGAGAATTTAAATGCAATTAACCTGTAAAATTAAACCTGTATTCCTTGTACCACCTTTTCTTCAGACTCCTCAACATACCCACAGTGTTCAGTAAATATCTGCAAAATCAATGAATATCCTACTCTATTTTTCAACTGCTGTTACAAAATACTAAAGACTGAGTAAGATGCAAAGAAAACAAATTTATTTTACACTGTTCTCAAGACTGAGAGCTCTAATATCAAGGTGCTGACAAGGGGCCAAGGCTGTCTTCCTGTGTCATCTCATGTTAGAAAGTGAGAAAGTGAGAGGACACCCAGCTATTCCTTTTATAACAAACCTTTCCCCTCAATAACAGCATAAATCCATTCATGATAGTCGAGTTTTTATGGTCTAATCCCCTATCATTAGACCCTATCTCCCAATTCCTTGAGTTGGGGAGTAAGTTTCCAACACATGCTTTCTGGAGAGCACATTCAAAATACAGCAATGTGTAATGTTAAACTTACATTAATGTAGTGTCACCTCACTCATCTCTCCAGAGATTTAGTTAGCTTCAGAGGTGCAGATTCATACACACCCACTGATTCAATCTAGTCCTGTTTCCCTAGACAGTCTAGTTGGTGTGCCACAATGATCCCACCAGGATGATTTCTTCGCTCAGCAACTGGCTTGTTTGCTGTATGGTCCTGCACTGGCCCTGTACTTTAATTTTCTATTGTGTATTATATTTGCCCAGTTAAGCATTAGGTAGCCCTTAGTGGATCCCAGCTGTCACGACACCTTTCACAAAGATATTTTTCAAAAGATATTTCAACTATGGTGGAGTCTACCTTCTTTATTCACTGGCAAGGTAGGGTTCCTTATGCAAATCAAGTAGGCCATTTGGAGCCATATTTATGATTTGGAAATATTCTCTGTCTCCTATGGCTTTCAAATATCAACCTATACTGAGTACTATTTTATTTTGTCCCTTTAGGCCCTGAAAGGTCAACTGCTATTCAGGTCTAACTGAGCATCCTTTCAATGAAGATTATGTCCTGCAAATTATAACATTTCCTATTCTTTATGCAGGCCCCAAATTCCCCTAGCAACAGAGTCTGCTTAAGATTTTGAAGTTTGCTTTTGCAAATGAGAAGAGGACCAAGAGATGGGGTAAAGATGGGGAAGGAGATGTAAAAAGAATTAAAGCATATTATGTACCTGTACCAACTCCCCACAATGAATGTAATCATTCACAAAATCATGATTTCTAAATCAAAATTTTTTAAAATGGAGTTTCCAAAACCGAGTCTTCATGAATACTTACCAGATTGTGAAGGGTGGTAGTATTTGTCTTTCGTAAGCATTCGGTCTGTACAAACACACCTGAGATTTATGAATTTACAAAGTGATAATAATAACTAACATTTATTAATCATTTGCTATAGGCTACATTTATATGTGTATTGCTTAATTTTAATTCTCATAACAATCATACAAAGGGAGTGTGGTAGGTAGAATAATGCCTCCAAAAGATGTTCATATCCTAACCTCCCAGACTGTGTATATGTTAACTTTTATGGTAATGGGGAGTTAATGTGACAGATGGAACAAAGTTCACTAAGAAACCGACCTTAAAACAGAAAAATTATCCTGGTTTGTCTGGGTTCTCCCAGTGTAGTCAGAAGAGTTATTAAATGTAAAAGAGGGAGAAAATATGGTCAGGATGACACATGAGAAAGACTTATTGGGCACTGCTGACTTTGAAGATGGAAGAAGGACACAAAGCAAAGGACTGGATAGCCTCTGGAAGCTGGAAAAGGCAAGGAGACAGATTCTCCCCTAAATTCTCCAGAAGAAATGCAACCCTGCCAACATGTTGGCTTTAGATCCTCATCAAGCTTCTGATATGCAAAACTGAAAGATACATGGGTGTTATTTCAAGGCACTTAATTTATGACTGTTTGTTGCAGCTACAGTAGGAAACTAGAACAAGAAAGTAATATCATGTCCCTAAATTTTAGGTGGAATATTTTGAGTCCTAACTAAGGGGTGTTAGTTATCTCAGGAGTCAAGTATTTTGTTGTAAGGTGGACTCACAGCTTGGATGAGGAAGAATTGCAATACAATGAAGTTTCTGAGTTTCTGTTTTTATTAGTACGTTTGCTATATAAAATGATTACATTTATCATGGGAAGTTGGTATGTGTATATAACACATCTTAATTCCTTTTTTTTTGGTAACAGGGATCAAACTCAGGTCCTTGTGCTTGCAAGGCAGGCAGTGGAACCACTGGGCTAAGTCCCTGGCTCGATTTTTGTTTTTTTTTGTCCTCTACCTGTTCTCTCTCTCCCTATTCCTTCTATCTCTTGGTCTACTTCCATGCCATTAGTATTTTTCCCCAAAACAGTGGTTGACTACACTTATAGAAATATGCTATATAACTTTAAAAACTAGAAAATTAGCCTGCACATAAAGGAATTTTTCTTAAAACTCTTCTTCCTCTCACAATCATGAGATAAATATTTTACATTCACAACTAACAAAACAATCCCCCACTGCTGGTACAGTTTTCCAAGTAAGAAGTCCAAGTATTTAAAAATTCAATAAAAGAGCTAGCCAAGTGAAGAAATCTAACAGAAAATGGTTTAAATCTATCTGAAGATGACTTAAAACTGGGAACAAAACATGGATGTTTCTAACCGAGCTAAAAGGCCATTTCTGCTATTGACTGTATAAACCAAATAATTGTGATTCTTAAAGTAAATCATTTCATGCCAGTATCTTTGTCATCATTTAGCAGAGCTTTAGTGCTAGTGCCAAATTCTTTAGAGGTGTCAGACACATCACACTAGCACATTTAATGATAAGCCCATATGTGTTTTTATTAAATATTATAGTAAATCCCCACCTGCATAACACTGAATAATATATTTCTGTGGTAAATCCTTCACCAGGCAATGATCTAGACTGAGACTGAATTTGCCTCAAGCACTTTCATTTTTAGTATTTTGTTCCAATGACTTTAATCTACAGCTTACTTCATAAGCAAAGTACCAATATGGCTAAGAAAGCCTAATAAGCCCTGTTTGTCTGAAAATACCATTCTATAAGGAAACGAGATGAAGTAAACTAGTAATATAACAACTATGCTTAGTAGTTTATTCCTTTCATTTATAAAGCTGCAAAGCAAGGAGCCAAGAAAACCATTGCTTTAATCCTTTGTTCTTTACTCTATATCCATTGACAGGCAGCCTTTGGTTGGCTCCTAGGGCTAAGCTCATGAGGCTGGCTGAGAAAGAGCTCTCCCACTGGCAGGATGCTCCTGCACCCTTCACCTTCAGCTTACCCTGGTCCAACAAATAAACACTCAGCAGCAGTTCTCTCACATGTGCTAAAGTCATGTATTCAAGTCCCTAAATCATAGACCTTCCACTCTAACTTCTTTCCTGGATAATTCAGAAAGAATAAAGATAGAGTACAGTGTTTTTCTTCCTCATACATCTCTAGTAATTTTATGTGCCCATCATGTCCCCTTGTAGGCACTATATTACTGTCTAACAAAAGATCCTTACAACTCACAACTTACAACCACTAGCATTCATTCTTACATTGATCTGCAGGTGGAGTGGTTTAGCTAGTCTAATGTTTCAGAGTATAGATTGGCTTGCTGTGTGTGGCACATGGATGCAGTTTGTTCTAAGTATTGTGTGCTATATGGTAGGGAAACAGCTAATTGGGACATGTTCTTCACAAACTCAAGTGCATGGAAGAGAAAGGAGAGACACTCAGGCAATTTCTGGTCTCTGCTCTGTCACCAACGTCCCATTGACTAAAGCAAGTTACACATCTAAACCCAAGTCTAAGGGTAGAAAAAACACAAATCACTAACCCAAGAGGAATATGAGAGAGTGATACAAATCTATCACGGCATGATGAAAAACTGAGATGAGAAATTAATCTGTTACAATGATACATGCTCAGAAGATATGTTAAGCTTGAACCAATTCCTGGTAGGAGCACTGAGTAGAAGGTAACTAAAAGCAAACTGTATTTGGAATACCTGAGTCCCCAGAAACCAGTCAAGTTAGGCAGTTCCAAGTTTAGATGACATTAGGTGGCTTTATTCACTAGCATTTTAGCATATTTATAATACATTCACACATTCTTCCACAGTTGTCCTTTCCATTTCCCACTTGTTTAGATACTATTCTACTAGCCTGGAAGTATATTAGAGGGGTTTTTTTGTTTATTTGTTTGTTTGTGGGGGTTTTTGGGACTGGGATCAAACTCAGGACCTTCCACTTGAGAGGCAGGCAGAGCTTTCTCATCTTACAATTATGGCAACACCTGCTGCTGAGTTTTTACAAAAATCAAGCATAACAATAGATATAACACTATAGTTCTGGCATATAGGGCATGAAAATTTTGAGATTTTTAAAAATATAATTAGTCCTTTGTCTCTCCGCTTCTTTCTGTCCTTTCACCTAGCACTCTACCACAAAAATGTTTTTTGTTTTTATTCATTTAGAATAGTCAGTGGAAGGGTAAAACAAACAAACAAACAAATAAATACTTCTACAGGGAAAAGTAAAAACTGATTGCACAATTAGACAATGACTTGCTTGTATTCATATTCCTCTGTTATATACCAAGGGCTGAGAGCAAAGCCAGGGACTTCTATATCATATGCTCCTTATGCTCCCAGTGTCATGGCCCAAATCATCATTCGTCCACTGACCATTCTTTTACTTTTCCCTGTAGAAGGATTTATTTGTTTGTTTGTTGGTTGGTTGGTTTCCTAGTACCAGGAATCAAACTCAGGAATTTGCCCTTGCCAGAAAGGTATGGTGCTACTGAGCTAAATCCTTGACCCTTCCTCTCACTGTTCTGAATGAATAAAAACATTTTTGTGAATATACAACACTTGTGATACTGTAGCTCATGGCTGCCATTTTGGAAAGTTATATTGAAATGTTTTTAAGTTCATATTTTATTCCTATTATATTTTCTAAGATTAGAAATAGTCCAAGATGTTCATTGTGGTATTATTTACAATTATAAAATAATAACAGTAGTAAACTACTAATTACGACAAAGAACAGAGGGATAAGTATAGGACAGGGCTGAGAGGTATGTGGCATTTTCAGCATACTGTAGAAATAAATGTGTATGCAATCAGTTCATGAAGCTATGAGAAGTAATGCTCATGAATTCTATATAGCCCCAGGTGGAAAAGATATTTATACAGATACATGAAAAAATTAAGTTTAACATCATAAGCACACTGAAACTACACCTTAGTTATGTTTTTCATTGCTGAGACAAAATAACCAACACCCACAAATTAAAGGAGGAAAGGTTTACTTTAACTCACAATTCATAAAGGTTACAGTTCATAATCAACTGGCTTCAAGGCAGGGTAGCATGGCAGAGGTAGCATGACAGGAGGGAAACAGAGGAGAAATAGTTCGTGGCAAGCAGGCAAGAGATGGTAAAGCAGCAAGCAGAAGCAGCGATGCTGCCTTCTTTCTGTCCCTTCATATTCTATCCAGGCTACAAACTTATTGATTGGTGCCACCACACTCAGGGTGGAGCTTCCATTACCCACACTGTTAATTGCAGTGTCTCACCCTTAATTCACGTTCACACACCCTGACCTAGTCACCTTCAAAACTCCCCACTTATGACCGCATGAGGATTTGGGGGGACATCTACATACAAGTCATAACAAGTCATACAAGTCATAATTTTTAAAAAAGAATTTGGATTAAGATTAAAAAGGACTACATTATTTTTCCTGTAGTAAGTATTGATCCGAACCTGGGCTAAAATTTTTGTAAAATTTCAAACTTGATAATACTAAGCACTTACTAAGTGTTTATGATGTGCCAGATACTGCTTAACAGTTTTGTATAATCTAAAGTAATCCTCAAACAAGTAGGCACTATTAAGAACACTATTTGCAAGTGAGGAAGTTGAATCACAAAAGGGCTTAGTAAATTTTGTCAAAGTTACTCAGTTACAGAGGAGCCCAGGCAGAAATCAAACCCAGGTAATCTGGCCCCATGATGATATAACTGCAGATGATTTTTCTTTTTCAAGCTATTCTATATTATGTTCATGCTAATTTTTAAATTATTTTTATAAAGAAATTTTCTGTAGCATTTCACTCAGAAAAAGCCAAATATGTGGAAAATATGCCTCTGTGGTGCTTTCCAATATCTGTAATGATTTCTCTTTTAGAATTATTTATTTTTAAAAGGACGTGGAAAAACAAGGATTAGTACTACCTTTCTAGTATTGTTAGACTTAAAAGCCTCACTTCCACTCCACGGAGTGTGAACAGCCAAAGAGGCCTCCATGATGCTGAGTCCTGTAGCCCAACGATGGCTCCAGAGGCAAGACCCAGGACCTTACTTCCGAAAGCCATGAACAGCCAAAAAGGCCTCCACAATGCTGGGCCCTAACACCCAGCGAGGCTCAGGAGCTCGATGGAGAAATGAGAAACCCAGGAGGGAACACACCAGGCTAGATGGTAAATAGTCCTTAATCAGTCTGGCCAGACAGCACTCCCAGAGCCAGGTAGCTCAGAGAGGCATCTGCTCAGGGGCTGAGGTACTTTTTTAATAAGGTTTTTCTAAACAAAGAATCAGGGAATTCACAGAACAAGACTGCAAACACATTGCTTATCTTATGCAGGAAATGTTCTATGTCACCTTTTGTCATACCATTTGCTCCTGGGCGGGCTGTTAGCCAAGTTAGCAATTAGCATATGAAGAAGCACAGTCTGGCCTATTAGCTTGGAGTCACTTTAGCTTATGCAAGTCTTACAGTATCATTTCTAATGGAGAAGTTTTGGTTATGGATCTATTAAAGAACAGTTAATGTCGCTGGCTGTTAGGAGATCGCACATGTTAAAATATAACCCCCCCCAGCCATTTTATATCTTACTTCCGGATTCTTTCCCAACTCTGAGTCATTTCTCCCGCTGAAATTGTAAAGCGCGAAACTAGAGCCTCTCCAAGGCACGAAATTCAAAAGACAACCTGGCTTGCCATAGGACAACAAAGACCGCTCCTCCCAAAGATGGATCTTCTGCTTCCCGCCCTATAAGTATCCCAATACTTCCTCTTCTCGCTCTCTCGCTCTCTGCCCTCTGCCTCCTGCTCACCTACCTATAATAAAAATCTCCTGCCGGACCTCTCGGTGCGTGAGTGGCATAATTGGGAAGGGGCACCCGAAAGGGCACGTGAACCCCCTTTCACTGGCTGTCAGGAGCAATCAGCTCTACAATGCCTGTGGGGTTGAAGATTTTGGTTGTATATTCTCATTTGCCTAGTAGATGGCTTAGGTCTAAAAATGGCCCCCACAAGTCTCATGTATCCAAAGGTGGGGCTTTTGGAAGGTGACTGGGTCACGGAGCTCTATACTCATCAAGGTGTAAGACCTAAAGTCTCACTTCCACTCCACCGAGCGTGAACAGCCGAAAGGCCTCCACGAAGCTGGGCCCTAACACCCAGCGAGGCTCCGGGAACACGACAGAGAACCGAGAAACCCAGGAAGGAACACACCAGGCTAGATGGTAAAAGAGACCTTTATTAGTCTGGCCAGACGGCACTCCCGGAGCCAGGTGGCTCAGAGAGGCAACTGCTTAGGGGCTGAGGTACTTTTTATAAGGTTTTTCTAAACAAAGAGTCAGGGAATTCACAGAACAAGACTGCAAACACATTGCTTATCTTATGCAGGAAATGTTCTAGGGTCACCTTTTGTCAAACCATTTGCCCCTGGGCGGGCTGTTAACCAAGGTAGCAATTAGCATATGAAGAAGCACAGTCTGGCCTATTAGCATGGAGTCACTTTAGCCTATTCAAGTCTTATAAAGGGATTCTGATGAGTCCACAGCTGAAGGTGCTGTTAGGAGACAGGGTGTCATTGAGGATGTGTGTAACTGAAGTGCAGTAACAAGGGGCCCTATAGAGGGACAAGATAGGATAAAGGCCTCATCAAGCTCTGTTAAAAAATAATGGAGGGACTTACTAAGGGCAGTTAGAGGTGGTTTAGGCTTCTGCCTGTACAGATTAGACTCAAGCAATCAGAAAGATAAAGGCAAGTAGTCTGGAGCAATTAGACCAAGTCAAAGAAACTAAATTCAGGAAGGTCCCAGGTAGTGTGCTTATTAACATAAGAACTGCACATTTGCCATTTACATAATCCTTAAGCCTAAACTACTTGTCCATAATCTCCCCCCCTCCAGCCATAATCCTAGCCTCCACCAAACAACAGGAAAGGTCTTATTGTGGGCCCCTCCCCAAACTTTATGAAGGCTATATCTCCCTCCCCAGATCCTCCTTTTCCTCTTTTCTTCCTAGCTTCTTTATGGTAAAGGGGTTTCCCCTACCACTCCTTTCTACAATGATACTGCTGCCTTGGAGCCAACCAAATATGGACCGAATTCCCCTAAAACTATGATCAAATTAAATTGAACCTTTCCTCCTTTACATTTTGGGGGTCAAGTACTGTGGCTCAGAGATGAGAAAGCTAATATATCTGGTGAACACAGTGTATCCTACTGTAAGTGAACACATTTACACTTTTAAGACCTGCAATTAAATAATAGAACATCATGCTCTCCTTGACTAAAAAGCACACAGGAAGTTATACATTGCATATTTCCCACCAGACAGTCTACCAATCCCTTTTGCTTTCACTCAGGGCAAAGGTAAACCAGAATGTCATCCTGCACATATAATCAGTTTAGATGCCTTTCAGAAAAATTATCCATTGACTTCTGCACAGCACGGGACCACAAGATTGTGGTGGCATTTTTCGTAGACCTCAAATATCCAATGATCATTTCAAACTATTTCTCCTCTTTAGTTTACTCTTGAAAAATCAACATTCTTTTAAAAATGTTTTTTCAGTATAGCAAGATTTAAATATTTTAAGAACTTTTCCTAAAAATCTCTAGCAAAAGTGAAAAAGATTTGAGACAAAGGAAGGAAACAACAAATATACAGACTAGTTTCCTCTTAACACAACTGCATTCCCATATTTTCTGGATCAGAAATTATGTGTATTAGATAGAGGTTGTAACTGTTTGGACTTTGCTGAATTTTTTTTCTCAATCTTTATACTGGTGATATAAAGAAGTATATAAGATGCTCAGTAAATTGCTCGGTGGGTAGAAGGAGGTGATCAATTTAATCTGTTTACCAATACCAAGCAAATTCCCCTACTGGCAAGGCTCCAGAAATGCCTTAGCCAATACGACTCCTGGGACAGGAGGAAGGTGTCAGTAGGCAGAGACAGGGCTAAATTTTGTGGGTGCTTCTCAACTTTTTATGTAAATCACTTCAACCATTAGTTTTGCTTTCTCCTAGTGGCCAGATGAGAAGGGCAAAGGTTAAAATTCTAAGATTTGGGATCTTTCAAACACACAGGAATGTTAATATTTGAGGAAGTGTGAAGTCTAATTACTCTGATCTACATATTAGACAATGTACACCTGTATTAAATTATACTACAGTACCCATCAATAATTACAAACATATTACACTTAAAATTTTGTTAAAGAAAAACTATCCTTGGAACAGGGGTACTATTCCTGCCTCATAAGCACAAGGCTCTGAGTTCAATCTGTGGTACCAAAAAAAAACCACAAAACTATCCTAGGTCATATTTGTGCAACACACATTTTATTTATTTTTTTTAATTTAATTTATTGGTACATTCTAGGTAGACAGTACAATTACATTCATTGCTGAGATCTTGTACCTTTACATGCCAGGTCTTGGTTCTCATTTTTTCCCCTCGTCCTACCCTCCCTTCATCCTCCCTTCCCCTCCCCCCTTCAAACACTTTAATTCCATTTTTACATTTTTCTCATATTTTTTTCCATTTCCCTTGTACCCCCTTCCATATCTTTCTCACTGTCCCTACACCTTTGGTCCTTTTCTTCCTACTTTCTAAGTGTCCCATTAGGATCTTGAGTACTACTTTAGTTTTTCACACCAGAGATACTATTCGGTATTTGTATATGTGTGCCTTATTTATTTCACTAAAAAGTATATCCTTAAAATGTACCCATTTAACTATGGATGAATCTACTTTCTCATTCTTTATGGCTGAGTAGTATTCCATTTTATAGAAAAACCACATCTTTTTTATCCAGTTTCCAATTGATGGGCAGATGGGTGGTTTGCAAGTTTTAGCTATTACAAACTGTGCCGCTATAAACATGGGTGCACATATACCACTGTGGTATAATTCTTTCACTTCTTTAGGAAAGATACCCAATAGAGGGATGGCTGGGTCAAATGGAAACTCTAATCCTAGTTCTTGTGGTGGCCCAGCTGTCACAACACGAACGTACCTGAGTTGGGGAGTGAGGATTGAGAAAGGAAAGAACACTCACACCTGAGTGGAGACCAAGAGAAGTCTGGTTTATTCCTACAGAAACAGCTTTCCTTAAAGGCACATTAACAGGAAGCATCAAACAATCATCTCCATCATTTCTTACAAAAACAGGAATTCCTGATTTCTACAGATACCACCAAATCTTTGGCTATCTCTTTGAGTTTCTCCCATCGCAAGGTCAAAGAACACATAAGCTTAACAAACAGAGTCCTTGAAAGGTAACAAATGTTACATAGCTTGTATCAATGCCTTCATTGTAGAGGAACAAGTTTCCTTTCAAATGTCAAGTGCCAGAGAGCCATGGTGGGTTCCCACATCTTGTTCCCCCTTCCCTATCTTTCTCACTGTCCCTACACCTTTGGTCCTTTTCTTCCTACTTTCTAAGTGTCCCATTAGGATCTTGAGTACTACTTTAGTTTTTCACACCAGAGATACTATTTGGTATTTGTATATGTGTGCCTTATGTATTTCACTAAAAAGTATATCCTCAAAATGTACCCATTTAACTATGGATGAATCTACTTTCTCATTCTTTATGGCTGAATAGTATTCCATTTTGTAGAAAAACCACATCTTCTTTATCCAGTTTCCAATTGATGGGCAGATGGGCTGTTTGCAAGTTTTAGCTATTACAAACTGTGCCGCTATAAACATGGGTGCACATATACCACTGTGGTATAATTCTTTCACTTCTTTAGGAAAGATACCCAAAAGAGGGATGGCTGGGTCAAATGGAAACTCTAATCCTAGTTCTTTGAGGTATCTCCATATTGACTTCCATAGTGGTTGCACCAGTCTGCACTCCCACCAACAATGGAGAAGGGTTCCTTTCTCCCCACAACTGCGCCAACATTTGTTATTGTGTGATTTCTTGATAGCAGCCATTCTTTGTGGGGTGTGGTGAAATCTCAGTGTCGTTCTCATCTGCATCTCTCGAATGACCAGTGATGTGGAGCATTTTTTCATATATTTACTTGCTGCTTATATTTCTTTGTCTGAGAAATGTCTGTTCATTTCAGATGCCCACTTTAGAATTGGGTCTTTATATTTGTAGGGGAGCTGGTTCTTTTGAGTTCTCTATATATTTTAGATAATAGTCCTTTGTCTGAGGAGGAGCTGGTAAAAAGTTTTTCCCACATTGTAGGTTGTCTCTTACTTCTGCTGATGGTTTCTTTTGCAGTGCAGAAGCTTTTTAATAAGATGAGATCCCAGTTGTTGATTCTTTCTGCTAGTTCTCATGCTACTGAGGATTTGTTCATAAAGCCTTTTCCTATGCCAATGTCCTCCACAGTTCTGCCTAATTTATCTTCCAGCAAGTTTAGTGTTTTTGTTTTTATGTGTAGATCTTTAATACACTTGGATTTTAATTTAGTGCATGGTGACAGATAAGGGTCTAGTTTTAATCTTTTGCAGCTTGAGATCCATCTTTTCCAACACCATTTACTAAAGAGGCTATCTTTCCTCCAGTGGGGACTGACAGCTCCTTTGTCAAAGATGAGGAAGCTGAGTGGATCTGGAGTTGTTTTTGTGTCTTCCAATCTGTTCCACTGATCCTCAGGTCTGCTTCTTTGCCAGTACAATGCTGTATTTATCACAGTGGCTTTGTAGTATAGTTTCAAATTGGGAATTGTTATACTCACTGCCATGTGTCTGCTGGCTAGTATGGCTTTTGCTATTCTAGGTCTCTTATGGTTCCAAATGAATTTTTGGATTCTTCTTTCTAGTTCTGTGAAGTATAGTGTTGGGATTTCAATTGGTATTGCATTGAATCTGTATAGCAGTTTTGGTAGTATGGCCATTTTCACTCTGTTGATTCTTCCTATGCAGGAGCAGGGGACATCTTTCCATTTTCTTAAATCCTCCTCGATCTCTTTTTGCAGAGTGCTGTAGTTTTCAGTGTAGAGGTCTTTTCCTTCTTTTGTTATGTTGATTCCCAGATACTTCATTTTTTGGGGTGCTATTGTGAAAGGAATTGTTTCCCTAATTTCTTTCTCAGTGAGTCTGTTGTTTGTGTACAAGAAGGCTATTGATTTTTGGGTGTTGATCTTGTATCCAGCTACTCTGCCAAAAGTGTCAATTAAGTCAAGATGTCTTTTGGTGCAGTTTTTTGGGTCTTCAATGTAGAGCATTATATCACCCTCAAATAATGACAGTTTAACTTCTTCCTTTCCTATCTTTATTGCTTTAATTTCTTTCGCTTGTCTGATTGCTATGGCTAATGTTTCCAGAACTGTATCGATGAGGAGTGGTGATAATGGACATCCTGGTCTTGTTCCTGATTTTAATGTGAAGGTTTTCAGTTTTTGGCCATTTAATATGATGTTGGCTGTTGGTTTTTCATAGATAGCCTTTATTAAGTTGAGACATAGACCATCTGTTCCAATTTTTGGCAGAGTTTTTATCATGAATGGGTTTTGAATTTTGTCAAATGCTTTTTCTGCATCTATTGAGAGGTTCATGTGGTTCTTGTCCCTGACTTTGTTAATACAGTGTATTACATTAATTGATTTATGTATGTTGAACCATTCTTGCATCCCTGGAGTAAATCCGACTTGGTCAGGATGAATGATCTTCTTGATGATCCTCTGTATTCTGTTTGCTAATATCTTATTGAGGATTTTTGCATCTATATTCATTAAGGAGATTGGCCTGTAGTTCTCTCTTTTTGTTACATCTTTCCCAGGTTTGGGAATCAAAGTGATATTTGCTTCCAGGAATGAATT
>NW_022900948.1:679763-698590 GCF_012274545.1 Fukomys damarensis
TCTGATTGCATGGATCTGAGCCTTTCTTTCCTTTTTTTGATAAGGTTTGCTAAGGGTTTATCAATTTTATTTATTCTTTCAAAAAACCAACTAACTGATCCTCAGGTCTGCTTCTTTGCCAGTACAATGCTGTATTTATCACAGTGGCTTTGTAGTATAGTTTCAAATTGGGAATTGTTATACTCACTGCCATGTGTCTGCTGGCTAGTATGGCTTTTGCTATTCTAGGTCTCTTATGGTTCCAAATGAATTTTTGGATTCTTCTTTCTAGTTCTGTGAAGTATAGTGTTGGGATTTCAATTGGTATTGCATTGAATCTGTATAGCAGTTTTGGTAGTATGGCCATTTTCACTCTGTTGATTCTTCCTATGCAGGAGCAGGGGACATCTTTCCATTTTCTTAAATCCTCCTCGATCTCTTTTTGCAGAGTGCTGTAGTTTTCAGTGTAGAGGTCTTTTCCTTCTTTTGTTATGTTGATTCCCAGATACTTCATTTTTTGGGGTGCTATTGTGAAAGGAATTGTTTCCCTAATTTCTTTCTCAGTGAGTCTGTTGTTTGTGTACAAGAAGGCTATTGATTTTTGGGTGTTGATCTTGTATCCAGCTACTCTGCCAAAAGTGTCAATTAAGTCAAGATGTCTTTTGGTGCAGTTTTTTGGGTCTTCAATGTAGAGCATTATATCACCCTCAAATAATGACAGTTTAACTTCTTCCTTTCCTATCTTTATTGCTTTAATTTCTTTCGCTTGTCTGATTGCTATGGCTAATGTTTCCAGAACTGTATCGATGAGGAGTGGTGATAATGGACATCCTGGTCTTGTTCCTGATTTTAATGTGAAGGTTTTCAGTTTTTGGCCATTTAATATGATGTTGGCTGTTGGTTTTTCATAGATAGCCTTTATTAAGTTGAGACATAGACCATCTGTTCCAATTTTTGGCAGAGTTTTTATCATGAATGGGTTTTGAATTTTGTCAAATGCTTTTTCTGCATCTATTGAGAGGTTCATGTGGTTCTTGTCCCTGACTTTGTTAATACAGTGTATTACATTAATTGATTTATGTATGTTGAACCATTCTTGCATCCCTGGAGTAAATCCGACTTGGTCAGGATGAATGATCTTCTTGATGATCCTCTGTATTCTGTTTGCTAATATCTTATTGAGGATTTTTGCATCTATATTCATTAAGGAGATTGGCCTGTAGTTCTCTAGGAGTCTAAGAGTCATCATTAGGTTGTTTATTTGAACTCGCTCTGTTTTCCTAATGTAGGCATTCAGTGCTATGAATTTTCCACATAGAACTCCTTTCATTGTGTCCCATAGATTCCTGTATGTTGTATTGGCATTTTTGTTTATTTGTAAAAACTGTCTGATTTCTTCTTTGATTTCCTCTGTGATCCATTGATTGTTCAGGAGAGTGTTGTTCAATTTCCATGTGTTTGTCAAGTTCCTACGGTATCTTATGCTATTGATGTCCAGCTTTACTGCACTGAGATCTGATAATATTCAGGGAATAACTTCAATTATTTTGCATTTATTCAAACCTATATTGTGAGCTAGTATGTGATCTGTCTTGGAAAATGACCCATGTGCAGCTGAAAAGAATGTATATTCTTATTTTGTGGGGTGAAATACTCTATAGACGTCTAATAATTCCATGTGTCCCAAAGCTTGGTTCAGTTCTAGTATTTCATTGTTGATTTTGTGCCTAGATGATCTGTCTATTTGTGTTAGTGGGGTATTCAGATCCCCCACTACAATTGTACTAGTGGTTATGTGGTTTTTCATGTTACTTAATATTTGTTTTATATAGTTGGGGGCATTTATATTAATGAGGAGTGGTGATAATGGACATCCTGGTCTTGTTCCTGATTTTAATGTGAAGGTTTTCAGTTTTTGGCCATTTAATATGATGTTGGCTGTTGACCTTTTAGAAGGATGTAGTGGCCTTCTTTGTCTCTCTTAATCAGTTTGGTTTGAAATTTGCTTTGTCTGCAAATAAGATTGCTACCCCTGCTTTTTTCTGTCATGTGGAGCATTGTTTTCCATCCTTTCACCTTCAGTCTATGGGCTTCTTTTTGCACTAGGTGTGTTTCTTGTATACAATATATTGTTGGATTTTGCTTCTTAATCCATTCTGCCAATCTATCATTGACATTGATAGTTATAACTGGTATGTACTGACTTACTATTGTCATGTTATTGTCCTTTTGTTGACTCTTTATTTTTTGTCCTCTCTTTTTAGTTTCTAGCCTTGGCTATTTGATTTGCTCTGTTGGACCTCCTGGTGTTGTGATCTTCATTGTCTTTTTCTAATATTGTTTAAAATTATTTGTAGTGCTGGTTTAGTATTCATTAAATTTCTCAAGTGTTCTTTGTTGTGGAAGTACTTATTTTTCCATCCATTTTGAAAGAGAGTTTTGCAGGATACATCAGTCTTGGTTGTGGGTTGTTTTCTTTTAGGACTTGAAATACCTCACTCCAGGCTCTCCTTGACTTGAGGGTTTGTGTTGAAAAGTCTGCTGTGATTCTGATGGGCTTTCCTTTGCATGTGATTTCTTTCTTTTCTCTTACTGCTTGTAGTATTTTGTTCTTCTGTTGGATTTCTGGGATCTCGATTATTATATGTCTAGGTGTAGTTTTTTTTTTTATCGTGGCTAGTTGGTGTCCTATATGCTTCACTTCTCTGTATGTCTAATTCTTCCCCTCTGTGTGGAAAATTTTCAGTCATTAATTCTGTGAACAGCTTTTTTAAGTCATTTGCATTTTCTCCTGGTACTTCATGGATTCCTATCAGTCTTATGTTATTCTTCTTTGTATCATCTAGGAGTTGTTGGATCAATTTCTCATGCTCCCTGACTGTTTTTAAGAGACCTCTCTTTTCATGGTCTCCATCTGCTACCCTATCTTTTATATCTGAGATTCTATCCTCACAATCTTTTATTATGTTAGGTATGCTTTCAATAGAGTTTTTAATCTCCTGGATATCTGTTTGAATCTGTTTTATGGATTCCATTTCTTTCCTATGTTGGGTGTTCATTGTTTCTGTTTCTTTCTTATTCTGGGCCTTCATGGTTTCTATTATGTTCCCAAGCTCATCTATTTTTTTGTCAGTTTCTGTTCTGGAATCTCAAATCATGTCTTTCCTTTTGCTCACCATCTCTATGGTTAACTGGGAAATAATTTGTTTTGATTTTTCTAGAGGTTGACTGATCAGTTTTTTTACTTTGTGTGCTGTGAGTTCTGAGTGTCCTGAAGGTTCACTATTTGATTTTTCATCCTCCTTTGCCCTACTGTTTGCCATTGGTGGACTGGAAGTCTGTCTTTGTTGCTTGCTTAAGTGTTTTCTCATCTTTATTTTTGTTGTTGTGTTGCCCTTGATTCAATCTCTGGGTCATTAAATCTTCCTGATATCATTGCCTCCCAGCCTTTGATTCTCTAATGACTTATAGACATTCTCATTTTATAATTGAGCAAACAACTCATCAAATCAATCCCTATCCTTTATCCCTATTGATACAGTCAGAAACATAATGGGATCAATCACCACCCTTTATAGCCCAACCAGGCCTCTGCAGAGTGCATCCTAGGACTGGCTCAGTCAGGGGATCTAATAGCGGAGGGCAGGGGGAAATGGTGTGGCTACCCTCCTGCCGCTGTGTCTGAGCCAATTAGTGGTGCCCGCTGGAAATGGCATGGCTCCAGAGGAGGCCACGCAGGAGAGAGGGCTCTGAGCCACAACACACATTTTAAATTCTTCCAACAAAACTACTTCTTCTACACTGTATGAAATACTAAATTGCATAATTATATTTAATGTTATGCTAAAGAAATATTATAAATATATATGTGTAATTTATTATCAGAGACCAGTCATTCCTCCAATTGGCCTAGAGAGAGGGCCTGTAAGAGCTAAAAAAAGAAAGACAATAGAGACAATTTTAAAGTTCGAGGTGGGGCTGGGAGCTCAGGGCCAGAGTGAGCAAAGATAAAGACACTCCAGCCAGGCATGGTGGTGCTCACCTGTAATCCCAGCACTTGAGAAGCTGAGGCAGGAGGATCGCTGTGAATTCGAGACCAGCCTGGGCTACATAGTGAATTCCAGGTCAGTCTCAACTACATAGTGAAACCCTGTCTCAAAAAAAAACTCCCCAAAATAAAAATAAAACAAAGACACTCTGAGCTTACCACTATTTATTGGGTACACACAATAATTGGAGGGAGTATTGGGTGATCTTATGTTGATGAGGGTCTTATGTTGATGAGGAAGTGGGATGGGAAAAGTTTGCAACAGTAGGGCAGACAAGATAGCAAGCTAATAAGGAATTTGTTCATTTCCCAGGTGAAAACTTTCTCTTTTTTTTTATTAGTAGTCAGTTCCTAAAGAAGCAGGCTGCCCTCAGCTGATATAATCTTGTCCTGGAGAGTAACAGTATCACAGGGACCACTGAGGCCTCAACTTATGACTAGAGGTACAGTTATGTTTCCACATATCCCGGCTGCTCTCAGGAAAGAAGACTAGGCTTCAGACAGCTCTAATCATAATTTAATTATGAAATGATTTTTTTTCCAAAAATTATATAGAATGGCTCTCAACAATTTATAATAGAATGAATTCAATATATAAATAGGGAGAAAATGTGTATATAATGTACACAACATTATATATTATTTGATAATATATAAAGCTTACACCTGTCAATTGAGACTTTTTTCTTTCTTTTTTTTTTAACCAAATAAGGGATCAAACTCGGGACCCTGTGCTTGAGAAGCAGGCAGTGGAATCACTGAGCTAAATCCCCAGCCCTAGACTTCCCTTTTTTAAAAACCCTATTGTGTCTTAAATTTTTTAAGTGGATTTATGTGGAAATGGCATAAAGACAAGAAAAAGGGCATGTTGTAAATAATATATAGTTCACCCTAAACTGTAACAGTTAATTGGAAGGAAGGTTTAGGGAAAGCATTATCCTGCATATGTGAAGTGTGCTCATAATATGGTGGGAATCTAAATTTTTAAAAACTGTTAGAGTAAAAGACAGCATATCATTAGCCCCCCTCAAAACAAACCCTTTGCTTTGAAGACCCTTCTCCCGTCATTCCTGCCACCTTCTGAAGCAGTTCTGGAAGTTGTCTTTCATGAGTGTCTTTAATTGCACTGTCATGGCTGGCTCAGTGTCCTGAACTGACTCACAATGTTATGTTTCCTGGTCATTTTGACTTTGGGGATGAGTCAGAAGTCACGTGGTGCCAAATCTGGTGGGTGAGGCTACATCCTAATATTTTCATGAGCCTGCCTTTCTACTGGATGACACTCAGCAGCAGCATTCCAGTATTTTTTATCACATCTCACAATGAGATTCTTGAAAGAAGACTTCTAAAACTGCTTCAGATAATGGCAAAGACGATAGAATAAGTGTTTTTAAAGCAAAGGGGAGTTTTTAATGATAATGTGTCTTTTACTGTAAAAATTTTTTAGTTTAAATCCACCCTATTTTTTTATCACACCACATATCCTTGGTTTAGATTCCTTTTAGAGAAGTGATCCACAGGTTTCCCAGCTCTAAGAATTTAAAATACAGCTGGGGATGTAGCTCAGTGGCACTGTGTCTTCCTAGCAAGCTCAAGGTACTGAGTTGGATTCCCATTACCAAAAATATTTTTAAAAATAACTTAAAATACAGTCTTTTCAATCCATGTGTTGGGTTTTCCTTGAAGTAACCTTGAAGTGAAAGGACTGGAAGTAGCAGCTGCCTGGCACAGGAATAGGTATTTACTTCTACAGAGCTGTGGAAATTTTCTTAGGGTTTCATTTCAATGTAAGGTGCAAAGATAGGATATATTTGCTTCTAGTCAGCACAACCCAGCAGTAAGATCTCTATTCAGGAATTATTTCTAGGGTATATTCACAGAAAATTTGGGGGAAAACTACACACTCATTTCCTTCTTTACAAAGACTAGCTGTTTGCATCCAATCCACAAATCAAACTTAATTGCTTTCATTGTCCATAAGCTCCCTACTTTGCCCTTGTGTCATCTGCTTAAATTACAAGTATTTTTCCACAGGTTGATCTCTCCTACTAGGCTATAAAATCCTTTATGGTCAAAACTCTATGTCATTCATTCAAGTATATCTATAGCTAGAGTGCCATGTAGCTTATCATACAATCTCAGGTAATTTTGAAAGCAAGAAAAGAAAGATTTAATAAATACCCCCAGAAGAATAGGCATGAATCTGAACTGGTCTCACCTACCTGGCCATGTATTCATCCTATGCATAGCCTTCAGCATAAGGCCTAGGGTAGACAAAATTGTAACCACTGGCTTCAGACAGACTTGTCCGCTTGGATCTAACAGACTTGGTCCAGGGCTTCTGTTTGTGAATTAAATTGCTCATGGACAGAAGCATTCATGAACCAAAATATTACTGTACAACTTGGTTCCTCATACTGGCTTGCAGACACAATAATACGTTTCTAATGAAAATATGTTCTGTAGCATGAAGTAGCATCTCAGCAGTTGAGCTGGGGAAATACTGGAAGCAATCTTTTGTTCACTCATTGGTTATGATGAACAGCAAGGTGTATGCACATGTGTCAAAGTGTAAATAGGTGAGTTTTGCCCATCTTATGTGCTGTTACATTTTTGTATATTTATAATTTTTATTAAATATTTTCATTTTATTTTTCTTATAGAATTAGCCCAATTTAGCACAGTATCACATAAAATACACTTTTACAACTCTAGTAGGAGGCTGAAAGTGAGTCAGCAAGTGAGTTGGCTGTGAATAATGACTTGGATCATGTAAGCTAAAGAAGTTAGCAAGATATGACAGTCAGAGAAGTAGAGAAGGAAGATCTCAATTCAGATGAAGACAAACCAAGACCTGTCACGTAAAGGTACAAGATCCCAATGATGAATGTAACTGCACTGTATACCTAAAATGTACCAATAAACTCAATGAGGAAATAAAAAGATGACGAAGACAACAGTAATGTAAATAAATATCTGACATCAAAATGCTGTAAATTGGTCATGTATACCTCAATGATCCAACATTACAATTAGGTCAGAAACTGTTATTAGGTTCTTGCCAGGGGTGAGACCTATTGCCAACATTGCAGTTCAGTGTTAGAAACTGTAACAGACAATATGCTACAAGATGTTTTGAAATACACTAGTAATGAAAAACAAATAAGATATTCTACATAAATCAATAGTAATACTCAAAAATATATTTATCATAATAACCTCACTATCTGAACTAAAAGCCTACAGAGCAGGACTTTATCTTTCTAATCATCAGAATCTAAAGATTTTGGAGAAGTTACAGATGTGGCATTGAGACTTTTAGAACAATAATGACATTCAAGAGATTTAATTTCCTTCAAAATTGCCTACATATTGACAACAAAAAGATCCACCAAGAAAAAAATATCCGACAATTGGTTGCTATTTGCTCATTTTTTGAAAGTTTCATTTTGAACTGCTGAGCAATTTATACACTGTCTGAATACATAATACATGATCTGCCAAAAGAACTGCAAAAGAATTTTGGAGGAGACCAATGAACAGACAGTGGAAACATCACAAGAACCTCAGAACAAAACAGGAAAACCAGCAATATGTCAAGTACATACTACCAAAGAAAACAGGAAAGCAAAACACATGTGCTATCAATGTAAACAATACTTACATATGGAATATGCTGTTCTCATATGTGAAAACTGCCTTAGGTGTGTTAACTGAAGTAAATATTATTTTTGTGGTACAGTTTTGTATTTTCATTGTAGTTCACATAGAAATTTATTTCTGCTGTTATTTTTTAGATTTAGTAAGCAAACAAACAGGGATGTAGTCAGTGTTGATGTTTGTTCTAAACACTGTTTATATTTTATTTTATTGATATTTCATTTTCCTGGTAAGTGCACACTGTATAGCATAGAAGCAACCTACTGACAAAAGAGGAAGACAAGAAAGGTAACAATTATGGCCTGCCAAACAGGAAAGGAAAGCTAAGCACATGCTGTCAATGTGAGGGAGAATGGTACTGGAGCCTCCTGCCGTTGTGTGTGAAGACTTTCTTAGGTGTAATAATTGAAGAACATTATTTCTGTGGCAGAGTTTAATTGTGTTTTCATTGGAGTTCACATAAGAATTTATTTCTGTTGATATTTTATAGATATTCTTTCCTGATTAAGTTTATTGATACATTTTAGGTACACAATATGATGACATTCATCATTAGGAATTTGTACCTGTGCATGATATATCTTGGTTCTTTTATTTTTCTCCCATTCCCCTGCCCTTTCTTCAACCCCTCCACCTCTCTCTATTTACAAAGACTTTGTTTCCATTTTTTTATTTTCTCATATTTATTCCTTTTCCTTCTTTCCTTTCCACTACCCCTCCTCCCCTTTGGACCTTTTCTTCCTATTTCAAATTATCCATTATACATTTTGATCCTTATTTATACTTTCAGATTCTCACACCAAACAAACTATTTAGCATTTACACATGTGTGGCCTATTTATTTCACTTAAAAGTATGGCCTCAATGTGCATCCACTTAGCTATAAATGCCTCTAGTTACTCATTCCTTATGGCTGAGTAGTACTCCATTTTATTATTTTTTTAAAAACACATCTTTCAATTCCAGTTTCCAGTTGATGGGCAATTGGGCAAATGAAAACAATGGTGAGAATCCAACTCACTCCAGAAAGAATGGCTGCTATCAAGAAATCAACCAATAACAAATGCTGGCTGCTTTGTGGGGGAAAAGGAACTGTTCTTCACTGTTGTTGGGAGTGTAGGCTGGTGCCACCACTGTGGAAATCAGTATGGAGATACCTCAAAAAACTAGGATTAGAGGTCCCATTTGGCCCAGGTATTCCCCTGCTGGGTATCTTCCCAAAAGAATTAAAAGAATTTTGGGCCTGGGATTTAGCTCAGTGATGCTGCCTCCTGCCTCTCAAGCACAAAGACCCATGTTCAACCCCCAGTACCAACCCCCCTGCAAAAAAAGAAAGAAAGAAAAAAAAGAATCATACCCCAGCGATATATGTGCACCCATGTTTATAATGGCACAATTTATAATAACTAAAACTTGGGAACAGCCCAATTGCCCATCAAATGCAGTATACTTTTTAGATTTTGTAAGCAAGTAAAGAGTTGATCTTGAAAATACTGATATTTATGCTAACATTCATTGCATATTAAAATTTTAATATTTAATTTTATTGTTACTTTATTTTCCCATTCAGTATATATTGTTTAATATAACTCATAAAAAATACTTTCTTCCCCTAATTTCTCCTGTCTTCTCAATTCTTTGTTCTTTTCTCTTTCTTTTTCTTTTCCAAACTCATTTCCTTCTACTGTTCTTCATTCAAGCTATTATTAAAGCCAGACATTACAGAGTTAGTATAATTGAATGAAATAAATTCCTTATTAATTGAATTAATAGCCAGTGAGTGGCTAAATGGATGAACAAGTGTATTAATTCATTATGTTACTTTTGGTTTGAGCACAACAGGCACAGAAATGCAGTTAGATATGGAGAAGTATTTTTCAGAACACAGTAGGATAACTGTGTTGACAACAATTAATTGGATATTTCAAAGTAGCAAGTAGAGAGGATTTTGAATGTTTCCAATCCAAAGTAATGATAAATGCCTGAGATGATGGATATATAAATTATCCTGATATGGTAATTACACATATATGTATTGAAATGTCACCCTGTATACTACAATTACGTGCAATGACTGTCAATTAAAAATAAAAACAGGGGTCAGGGATTTAGCTCAATACTGCCACCTCCTGTCTCGCAAACTCAAGGTTCCGAGGTCGATCCCTGGTACCAACAAATAAGTAAATAAAATAAAAATAGGGCCGGGGATTTAGATTTGTGGTTCCGCCGCCTGCCTGGCAAGCGCAAGGTCCTGAGTTCGATCCTCAGTAAAACAAATAAATAAATAAAATTTGTAGAGTGAAGGAATGCTCAAAAATGCTATGTAACCTGAACAGCAGAGGGCAATAAAGATTTGCTTTTAAAAAAAAAATCTACAGGTCAACACTGTGTAATGCTCAAATTATATTGGCTTCATGTGAGAAAGAAAAAAAGGAAAGACAGAGAAAAAGGAGTGGAGATATATAATTTAAAGGTCAATTCTAATCTAGTGTACTTCTTTCACTTAAATTCTACGGCAATGGATGTTTTTTCTACCAATGACCAGCAGATGGCAGCACTGCTTATAAATCAGGAATATAGGGCCAAAAATTTGGGGTAGGGGTAGCATGTTTAAAAACTGAAGAAGTAAGACCAATATTAAAGAGAATTAAAACTTTTATCTCTCTGATATAAATTAAAGGAATATAGAGATTTAACCACAGGTACATAGTTCATTTTGAAGCAAAATGATAACTGTTTTCAAATATCAAATATTTTTTCCATCAGATCCCAGGGCAGTTAATGATTATATTAGTTTTACAAATAAATGTGATTAGGTTCAGAAGGATGGTGGATCTGGGTAAAACAGGCTCAACAGTGATTGGATGAAGATGCTGTAGGGTTAAAAACTTGTCCGACCTCTGAAATTAGTGCACTTCTCTCTGCACCTACAACAAACTGAGCTGCCTCCCAGCTTGTCTGTCGGTATCTGTCACGCCCTTTCAAGTATTAATAGCAGCAGTAGACTCCCTAAAGGCAGAGACAAACTGGCAAAGAAATTAGCAAATAGCTGGAGCTCAGTGAATACTAGATTTAACTCTCTAATTGAAATTCAGGTTCTGAGATGAACGTAGCAGGGATTCTGCCCTCTCCAACTTATACCATGCAGACTGTCATGTGAAGCTTAGTTTTACTATCATCTTGGGCTGGCTAAGCTACCCATCTGTGATCAAACATCAGTCTAGATGCTGTTGTGAAGGCCTTTTTACCTTAATGTCAATGCGATTAATATTTAATTGAGTAGTCTTTGAATAAAGCAGGCTATTCTCTATACTGTGAGTAAACTTAATACAATCAGTTGAAAGGCTTAAGAGAAGAAACGGAGGTCTCCCAAGGAAGAAATTTTGCCTCCAAACTGCCTGCAAGCTCAAGACTACAATATCAACTCTTCCCTGGGTGTCCAGACTACTGACCTGCTCCACTAATTTCATATATATCCGTAACTACATGGTTGTGAGATGCTGTTAAATGTATGTGTGTTATACAGAAAGATGTGTATACACACACATAATTCTATTGGTTCTGTTTCACACACATGTGCACACACTATTGGTTCTGTTTCTCTGGAGAATTCTGGCTAATACACCTAGCATAACTCTCAGGCTGGCTGAGATGTAATTTAAACTGTACACGATTCCCTAGAAAGTCATAGCTTATCCCAAAATGAGAGGTGTCCTCTACTATTAAGAGCAGATTCTAGATAACAAAACCCATGCTGTAGGAAATACTTTGCTATTTTTCAGTAACGATTATTTCATACCAGCTCCTGTCTTTACTGAAATGCATGCATTCCTTTCAGTCCTTTTCCAGATGTATGAAGATCTGATTTTTATTTCTTCATTATCAACTCCAAGGGGACCATCTGTTGGTCCTTAAAGGAGCTGCCAAACTTGAATGAATTTTCCTCTTAAAATTCTGGGCCTCTTACATTCCCCTAAAAATTATAAATAGCTGACTGGAAGATTGATGACTTTTTCATAATATGAGTAAAGGTTACAACTGTGGAATAAAATCAGATCTTCTTAAATAAATAATACATAAGCTTCTTAAATTTCTGCATAACAATCAGAGACAATGATGTCCATAGGACTTGGAGTAAGTTAATGATTGCACAGGAAGGGGGAGAGATCTGGCATATAATGCAGTGCATATGTCACTGACTGACACTTGCTGGAATGAGATGATAGTACCAGTTACTGCAATTTTTCTAGAGAGCTGGTAAATCCAGATTTTTCCAATTAAAATTTTAAATATTCACACTTTATTTTTTAAAAGATCCCTAACAACCTAAAGAAAAATCATCTGATTTCCAAATTCAGCCCATGAAGCCCTGGTCACAATGCTGGATTCTGACCTCCAACTTCTTGTAGATCTCCCTGTCTTATTTTGTCCCTTTGAATATATACCACATGCTCTATTCACTTTCAGTTGATATGGAAGCATACAGCGGTTAGCATAGCTATCTTCCAATCACTTTCAGTTGCTAATTGAATAGAAGGGCTCAGAGTTAGTTTTGCTAAGAAGAATTTTATAAAAATAGAGGTGTTCAAAGACTCTCCTACCCAGGCTTCCTGAATCCTTCTGCCCTAGATTTAGCTTTGCTGAAAAACAAAAGTGCAGCCTGACCCAGTGATAACCCCAATAAGCAGTTTCTTTTGGAGAAAACAGCAATTTAAGCAAATATGCCCTCTTGTTTTTTCTAGTGCTTTTTGTTATTGTGCTGAAATCCAAGTTGGGCTTCATGTGGAAATCAAACAGCCACAAACAGGGGGACTTTTTGTTATACGTAGAAATGCAAGGGAATGGTTTTTATTCCTGTTGAAGCAGTTATTATTTAATCTCCATGACCAAGGAATGGGAGATCTAAATAGAAACTAAGTGCCTGGCTGGCCTCCTTTCCTTCACCCAGATGGAAGTTTCATGGGCTTGCCTGAAGTTTCGGGTCAAGAGCTTTTACTCCTGGGAACCATTGGGTCTGCATTTTCCTTTGCACTCTGACTACAGACATTGTTCTTCTTTTTATCTGATTACAAACATCCAACTAAAGTAGCTTAATGTTTAGAAAAGGTGAAGACCTAATAATACCTAAGAAACTCTGAAGTATTCTGTTGACACTTAAACAACAGGGAAATCAATTAATACTATTAATCAGTAATCTACAGTGTGCAATTGTCCTTTTCTTGACTAACATCTGTGAAGTAACTGGTTGTTAAAAAATCTGATTAAAGAACCTTCTAAAGGTGCACCAAATGGTTTCCATCCATTACAGATCACCTTTTGTAAGGTTTAAACTTGATAATTGAAAACATTTTAGTTATCATTTTGCTTCAAAATGAACTATGTACTTGTGGTTAAATCTATATCTTCCTTTAATTTATATCAGAGACACAAAAGTTTTAATTCTCTTTAATATTGGTTTTACTTCTTCAGTTTTTAAACATGCTACCCCCACCCCAAATTTTTGGCCCTATATTCCTGATTTAATAAGCAGTGCTGCCATCTGCTGGTCATTGGTAGAAAACTCACCCATTGACCTAGAATTTAAATCAACGAAGTACACTAGATTAGAATTGACCTTTAAATTATATATCTCCACTCTCTTTTCTCTTTGTCTTTCCTTTTTTTTCTTTCTCACATGAAGCCAATATAATTTGAGCATTACACAATGTTGACCTGATTTGTTTTAAAAGCAAATGTTTACTGCCCTCTGCTGTTCAGGTTACATAGCATTTTTGAGCATTCCTTCACTCTACAAATTTTATTTGTTTGTTCATTTGTTTGTTTGTGTGTTTGTTTTACTGCGGATGGAACTCAGGACATTGCGCTTGCCAGGCAGGCAGAACCACTTATCTAAATCTCCGGCCCTATTTATTGGTACCAGGGAGGGATCGAACTCGGAACCTTGAGTTTGCGAGGCAGGAGGTGGCAGCATTGAGCAAAGTCCCTGGCCCCTGATTTTTTTGTTTTATTTTGTTTTGTTTTGTTTTAGTTCTTATTTTTTTGTTTTTGGTACAGGGATTGAACTCAGGTCCTTGTGCTTGCAAGGCAGGTGACAGAACCACTGAGCTAAATCTCCAGCCCCCCCTGTTTTGTTTTGTTTGTTGTTTGTTTGTTTGTTTGTTTGTTTTTGGTACCGGGGATCAAACTCGGGTCCTTTGGCTTGCGAGGCAGGCCACAGAACCACTGAGCTAAATCCCCAGCTACCCTGTTTTTATTTTTAATTGACATAGTCATTGCACGTAATTGTAGTATACAGGGTGACATTTCAATACATATATGTGTAATTACTATATCAAGATAATTTATGTATCCATCATCTCAGGCATTTATCATTACTTTGGATTGGAAACATTCAAAATCCTCTCTACTTGCTACTTTGAAATATCCAATTAATTGTTGTCAACACAGTTATCCTACTGTGTTCTGAAAAATACTTCTCCATATCTAACTGCATTTCTGTGCCTGTTGTGCTCAAACCAAAAGTAACATAATGAATTAATACACTTGTTCATCCATTTAGCCACTCACTGGCTATTAATTTAATGAATAATGAATTAATTTCATTCAATTGTACTAACTGTAATGGCTGGCTTTAATAATAGCTTGAGTGAAGGACAGTAGAAGGAAATGAGTTGGGAAGAGAAAAGAACAAAGAATTGACAAGACAGGAGAAATTAGGGGAAGAAGGAACGGGGGTAGCCACAGTGTATCTTACGTAATCCAGAAACAGTAGTACAGAAAAGACAACTTGATGTTTCCTCCTTAAAAACATTGTAACCATGAAACTTTTAAAGAGCTAAACAAGCTTAACAAAAGCATATGCTTTTAGGAGCAAAATTTGCGGTTAATATTTTAACTTAATTGTGGCAATTATTGTCAGATGGTCTGGAATAAAATTTTGCATCTGGTACAAGAACTCGGGAGAATAATGAAGCTCTCAGTGACACAAGAAGTCCCTCCTCTTGCCTCTGCTCCATTTGGACAGCACAGGACAATTTCACAAATGAGTCAGAAGCTTCTTTAGTGATTGACAACAGTCCATGCATAGCACTTAATCCAGCTACTTGGAATGACCTTCAGTACTACAGAAATGTCATATCTCTGTGAAATACTGTTTCTTGGCTATAAACTTAGCACTTAACTCTATGCTCTCTTCCTAAACCTCTTTACAAAGAACTGTCCCTCAGAACCCCCTTCACCAACTTTTCTTTGATTTTTTTACTGAGCTACAAATGTTATTAAGATTCACTTTTTCTATTGATTTGGTGAGCCACATTTATTGATTTGTATATTTTAATCTATCCTTGCATTCCAAGGATAAATCTCAATAACCATGGTGAATGATATTTTTAACATGCTGTTAAATTTTGTTTACTGTTATGTGAGTCACCACCGTAAGAGAGTTAAGGATGAAAGCCATATGGTCATCTTAAGAGATGCAGAAAAGGTGCTTGATAAAATATAACGTGGTTTCACATAAAAGAGCTTTTAACCAATTGTGTATAGAAGAAATGTTCCTCAATACAACAAAGTTCATATATGACAAGCCCATAATTAACATCGTACGCAGCGATGTTGTTTTCCTCTAAGATCAGGAGCAAGACAAGGATGCCCATTTTCATTACTTCTATTCATCATAGTACTGGAAGTCCTAGCCAGAGCAATCTAGAAAGAGAAATAAATAAAAGCCATCCAAATAGTAAGGAAAAAATGAAAAAAAAAAAAACTGCTAGAATGCACGAATTTAGTGAAGGTGCAGAATACAAATAAATAGAATTTTTATAGAGTAACAACAAACTCAAAAATAAGTTAAGCAAACAAGCCCATTTTCAATAGCAGCAAAAAATTACTTAAGAGTAAATTTAAGTAAAGAATTAAAAGATCTGTGTATTCAATGGAGTACTACTCTGCCATAAAGAAGGATGAATTTCAGACATTTATAGGTAAACGGATGGACCTTGAGACCACACTCCTAAGTTAAATCAATTGAATACACATGCTTAAATATCACACTTTTTCTGGTGTGAGAAACCTAAAGTGGAAATAAGGACTAAAATATATAATATATATTGGAAAATGGGAAGAAAATTTTCAAATGGAAAGGACAACAAGGGAGGGGAGAAAGAGAAATAAAGGGAGGAAGGGACAAAAAACTGATAATAGAGGGAAAAATGGAAACAAGCCTTTTGCAAAAAGGGAAGGACAAAGGATCAAGGTGGAGAATGGGACAAAATAAAATAAAATTTATTTTTTAGAAAGACCTATATAGGGCTAGGGATTTAGCTCAGTGGTGCTGCTGCCTGCCTTACAAGCACAAGTCCCAAATTCAATCCCAGTACCACCACCCAAAAAAAAGACCTGTATATTGAAAACGATTGAACATCGATGAAAGGAATTGAAAATGACAAAAATAAATGGAGAGATATCTGTGTAAGTGTATTAAGAGAATTACTGTCATTAAAATGGCCATGCTACTCAAGGCATTCTACAAATTCAATGCTATCTTTATCAAAATTTTGGAAACACAAAAAAATTTAATCCCTAAAATTTGTATGGAACCATGGAAGATCCCAAAGTCCCCCCCAAAAAAAACCTTCAATAAGAACTAGTTAAATGGGATAGAATGCCCAGAAACAAACTCACACATTTATAATCAATTGAATTTTGAGAAAGATGTAAGCATACATAATGACGGACAATCATTTCAATAAATGGAGTGGGGAAAATTAGATAACCACAGAGAGAAAAATTAAATTAGAACTTTAAACCCGGCATGGTGGCACATGTCTGTAATCCCCGCACTCGGGAAGCTGAGGCAGGAGGATCTCTGTGAGTTCAAGACTAGCACGGAATACATAGTGAGTTACAGTCTCAAAAAACCAAAAAAAAAAAAAATTAGATCTTTATCTCATACCACATACAAAACTAAACTCAAAATGGATTCAAGACAAATACAAGATCTGGAACTACCAAGCTTCTAGAAGAAGGCATAGAAGGAAATTTCTATGGTTGGTATAAACAATAATTTATCGGATATGACCTCAAAAATGTAGGCAACAAAAATAAAAATAGACAAGGGGACTGTATCAAACTAAAGAGCTGCTACACAGCAAACTAAAAATACAAGAGTGAAGAGACAATCTGCAGATTGGGAGAAAATATTTGTAAACCATACAGCTGATAAAAGATTAATATCCAAGATATACAAAAAAATCAAACTACTCAATAGCATAAAAAATAAATAGTCCAATTAATAAGCAAAGACCTAAAAGATATTTCTCAAGATGCCATACAAATGGGAAATAGATGTGTGAAAAATGTTTAGCATTGCCAATAACTATGGAAATGGAAATTAAAACAATAATGAAATACCTTCACATACCTATTAAACAGACTATCATTAAATGATGAAAGAGAACAAATGGTGAAAATATGGAGAGAAGAAAATCTAGCATACCATGAGTAGAAATGTACAGCCATTTTGGAAAATAATATCAATTTTTCTCAAAAAAAACCACCCCAAATTACAAATAAATAATATGATCTCAGAATACTACTTTTGGTCTATATTCAAAGGAAATGAAATTAGTATGTCAAAGAGATATTTGCATCCCTGGGTTCACTGAAGCTTTATTCAAAATAGTCAAGAAATGGAAGAAGCCTAAATTAATGCTATCAACAGATGAATGGATAAAGAAAATATATTTATATGCCACGGTATATATTCAGCCTTGTGCCAGGTAATATGGATTTTCAACTTGATTAACTGGAAGAACACCTAGGGAGCTAGTAAAGAACACTTCTGGATGTGTCTGGGTAGGTCACGGAGTCGTGACCTTAGGTAGTATATGTGGCCCCTGGTCACTTTCTCACTTGCTCTTTTCCTGCTCTAGTTGTTGCTGCCTTGAAGTAAGCAGCTTTTCGGTACCATGTCTTTATGATGGTCTTGCCTTGGAACCAGCTAACAAAGGACTGAAACCTATGAAACCATGAGCCAAACTCTCTTCCTTTAAGTTGCAGTATCAGGTATTTTGTCTCAGTGATGGGAAAACTGACTAAAAAGCCTAAAAAAATAGAGAAGGGAATTCTGTCATTTGTAACAACATGGAAAAACTGGGAGAACATTATACTGTATAAATTAACCCAGGTGCAGAAAGATGAATAATGCATGGTCTCATATATGTGTGGAATCTAAAAATTTCTAACTCATGAAAGTAGAGAGTAAAATGATAGCTACCAGAGACTGGGGATAAAGACACAGGGTTGAATAGGGGAAAGCAAGATCTTGGAAATAATATGAAGTTTCATTTAGAAAAAAATAAGCTTTAGTCATCTGTGGTACAGCATGTTGACTACAGCTAATAATAATTTTTTTTCAGCTTTAATTGAGTTTATTGGTACATTTTAGGGATACAGTACAGTTACATTCATTGTTGGGATCTTGTAACTCTACATGACAAGTCTTTATTCTCATTTTTTCCCCTTACCCCTGCCCTCCTTTCACCCCCTCCTCCCCTCCCCATCTACAAACACTTTATTTTCATTTTTTCATTATCTCACATTTTTTTTCTTTTCCCTTATTACCCTTCCCCCTACCCATCCCACCTTCCCTACACCTTTAGCCCCTTTCTTCCCATTTCTAAATGTCAGTAATCTTATTAGGATCTTATGTATTATTGCAGATTATTCACACCAGGGAAACTATTCGGTATTTACACATGTGTGAATAATTTATTTCACTTAGGAGTATATCTTCAATATGTATCCATTTTCCGATGAATGAATCTATTTTCTCATTCTTTATGGCTGAGTAATATTCCATTTTATAGAAAAACTACAACTTCTTTATCCAGTTTCCAACGGATGGGCAAATGGGCTGTTTCCAAGATTTAGCTATTACAAACTGTGCTGCTATAAACATGGGTGCACATATTTCTCTGTGATATGATTCTTTTAGTTCTTTTGGAAAGATACCCAACAGCGGGATGGCTGGGTCAAATGGAACCTCCAGTCCAAGCTCTTTGAGGTATCTCCATATTGATTTCCATAGTGGTTGCACCAGTCTGCAATCCCACCAACAATGGAGAAGGGTTCCTTTCTC
>NW_022900948.1:698702-710495 GCF_012274545.1 Fukomys damarensis
ACTTCTTTGTATGAGAAATGTCTGTTCATTTCGGATGCCCATTTTTGGATCGGGTCTTTATATTTGGGGGGACTGATTGTTTTGAGTTCTTTATATATCCTTGATAATAGTCCTTTGTCTGAGGAACAGCTGGTAAAAAATTTTTCCCACATTGTAGATTGTCTCTTAGTTCTGCTAATGGTTTCTTTTGAAGTACAGAAGCTTTTTAGTAAGATGAGATCCCAGTTGTTGATTCTGTCTGCTAGTTCCCATGCTACTGAGGATTTGTTCATAAAGTCTTTTCCTATACCAATGTCTTCCAGAGTTGTGCCTAACTTACCTTCCAGCAAGTTTAATGTTTCTGTTTTAATATTTAGATCTTTAATACATTTGGATTTTAATTTAGTGCATGGTGAAAGATAAGGGTCTAATTTTAATCTGTGACAGGTTGACATTCAGTTTTTCCAAACCATTTATTAAAGAGGCTATCTTTCCTCCACTGAGGATGGTCAGCTCCTTTGTCAAAAATGAGGTAATTAATAATATTTTGTATACCATAACTTCCTGATTTACAAACACTTGAGTCACAAACTTTCACAGATATGAATGGACCTTGCATTATGAACATTCATAGATGGGAACGCATTATGAAAGTAGATCACTTGTCTGCTGGACATTGTCACAGCTGTGTTGTGTCCTTGCTCTACACGGCATTCATGTGCAGCTGTATGATGCTCAATCAGAGCCCAGGATGTCCAGAAGCAAGAGGAAAAGCAGTAGTGATGTGGAGGAGAGTGCTAGAAAGGGCAAAGTAAATATATATTGTATATTTGTGTCAAAGGTGTTTAAGATTCACTTTGTTGGACTTATGAACAAATCAAACTCTGGAATATTCTCCTGGAGAAGAACTCATTCATAAGTCAAGGAGTTAACTATATTTCAAAACTGCTAAAAGAATAGATTCTAGACATTGTGCCATGAAGGGGATAATTGTGTGAAGTGATGAACATGCAAATTCTTGATTTAATCATTATACAATATAGGTGCATATTTATATCATTACATCAAACTGTACCCATAAATATCTGTAACTACTAAACATGCATCGCTCCAGCAACAGGAGGGCCTGCTTAGCTGTGCCCTCCCTGCCAGCACTGCAGCTATTGCTCCAATGCCAGGAAGGTAGCCGTGAGAGCACCCCTGAACCCCCCACCCCGCCTCACACTGTCAGACCTCCTGATTGTGCCAGTCTTTGGACCCACTCAGCAGAGGCAGAGGCAGAGGTGGTCATAAAGGGTATTTTTCTGAGCTCCTAACTTTGAACATCTTTAAAGAAGGAGTATGGGAAACTTGTAGTAGAACTGAGTGGAGTTCAACCCTTCAGGAGGTCAGGGAATTGAATCTGGGCTTTGCAGCCCAAGATCAGTCTTTGTCGTGGGGTTCTGCCCTCAGCCAGCTGAGATCAGGGGAGTTGGTTCTGCACATGGCAGTGCATGTTGTATATTATGACAGCACAGATATAGTCTGAAAGAGGCCCTTCAAATTCTTTTTTTTTCTTTATTTTCCTCATTCCACTCTGCTAATTCTTTCTTTTTTCTCTCCTCTGTCTACAACTCAGTCTTTTGCTCCACCAGATTATCCCTCATCTCCCTTTGTGTTTCTGCTCCTGCACTAACTCAGATGTCTTCTTTTGTCATTTTTTCTCTTTTCTTTATGTTCATTTCTTCTGTCATTTTACCTCACTCAAGGGTCAATAGTTTCAAGGGAAAGTGAGCCCCTATTACTGTTAAGGGGATATATTCTTGTCCTTTTACTTGCACTCTGTCTATCCCTTTTGAATTTAAGAGTTTCATAAAGATTGTGTGGTCATTCTATGTCCTCTGGCTTCACTTGAAACCTTCTCCAATTCTTTTACTTATCTACTCCTCTCCTCCTAACTCTGTCTAAGCTGCCATCATAAATGGTAAATATGCTATATTGAAAAGTTTATTCACTGCAAACATATTTTGGACTGCTTCTTGATTTTAATTTAATTCACATGGTTTAAAGTTGATAGTCTAATGACTACCACAAGTTGTCAAATTGCAAGTTATGCTTGATCATATTGTGTTGCTAATTGTATCAATAGGGACAAAGGATTGTGATTGATATAATGAACTGTTTTCTCTGATATTATGAAAATGAGAATGTCTATGAGTCATTAGAGACCCAAAAGGTAAAGCGCAACTATATCAGGAGGATTTAAGTAATAACCGAAAAGTTAATCCAAGGACAACCCAACAACAAACAACAACAACAACAACAAAAATGAGAAAAAACTTAAGCAAGACACAAAGACAGACTTCCAGTTCACCAATGGCAAACAATAGGGCAAATGAAGATGAAAACTCTGATAGCGAACCACCAGGACAACCTGAACTCATAGCACAAGAAGTAACAAAACAGATTGATCAGGCTCTAGAAAAATTCAAAGCAGAAATAACTTCCCAGATAACCATAGAGATGGTGAGCAAAATGAAAATCATGATTCGAGACTCTAAAACAGAAACTGACAGAAAAATACATGAGCTCAGGACCATGATAGAAGCCATGAAGGCCTAGCATAAGAAAGAAACGCAAACAATGAATGCCCAACAGAGGAAAGAAATGGAATGCATAAAACAGATTCAAACAGATATCCAGGAGATTAAAAACTATTGAAAGTGTATACAACAGAATAAAAGATTATGAAGACAGAATTTCAGATATAGAAGATAGGATTGCAGTCAGTGACCATGAAAACAGGGGTCTCTTAAAAGCAGTAAGGGATCATGAGAAATCAATACAACAACTTCTAGATGATGCAAAGAAGAATAACATAAGACTTATAGGAATCCATAAAGTAGCAGGAGAAAATAAAAATCATTTTAAAAACCTGTTTACAGAAGTAATGAACAGAAAACTTTCCAAACAGAGGGGAAGAATTACACATACAGATAAATGAGGCATATAGAATGCCAACTGGCCATGATTAAAAAAAATCAACACCTAGACATATAATAATCAAGATCTCAGAAATCCAACAGAAGACCAAAATACTACAAGCAGTAAGAGAAAAGAAACAAATCACTGGCAAAGGACAGCCCATCATAATCACAGCAGCCCAGACTTTCCAACCAAACCCTTAGGTCAAGGAGAGCCTGGAGTGAGATATTTCAAGTCCTAAAAGAAAACAACCGCCAACCTAGACTGATGATTCCTGCAAAACTCTCTTTCAAAATGGATGGGGAAATAAGATACTTCATTGACAAAGAACACCTGAGAAACTTCATGAACACAAAACCAGCTCTACAAGGAATTCTAAATGATATCCTAGAAAAGGACAATGAAGGTCACAACAACACGAGGGCCAACAGAGCAAATCAAACAAGCAAGGCAAGAAACTAAAAGGGGGGGGAGAGTAAAAAGAGTCAATCAAAGGACAATAATATGACAATAATTAGTCAGAAATATCAGTTATAACCATCAATGTCAATGGCCTCAACTCACCAATCAAGAGAAATAGACTGGCAGAATGGATTAAGAAGTAAAATCCAACAATATGTTGTATAAAAGAAACACACCTAGTGCAAAAAGAAGCCCATAGACTGAAAGTGAAAGGATGGAGAACAATTCTCCAGGAGACAGGAGCCAGAAAAAAGCAGGGGTAGCAATCTTATTCATAGACAAAGTAAAGATGAAACCAAAACTCATTAAGAGAGACAAAGAAGGCCACTACATCCTTGTAAAGGGAACAATTCAAGAGGGAGAGATGACAATCATAAATATATATGCACCAAATGTTAATGCCCCCAACTATATAAAACAAATAGTAACAGGAAAAACCAAATAAGCAGTAATACAATTGTAGTGGGGGATTTAAATACCCCACTTTCACAAATAGAGAGATCATTTAGGCAGAAAATCAACAATGAAATACTAGAACTGAACCAAGCTTTGGAATACATGGACTTAATAGACATCTATAGAGTATTCCACCCCACAAAATCAGAATATACATTCTTTTCAGCTGCACATGGGTCATTCTCCAAGATAGACCACATACTAGCTCACAGAACAGGTCTGAATAAATGCAAAAGAATCGAAGTTATTCCCTGTATATTAGCAGATCATAGTGCAATCAAGCTGCAGATCAATAGCACAAGAAACAGTAGGAACTTGACAAACACATGGAAATTGAAAAACACTCTCCTGAACAAACAATGGATCACAGAGGAAATCAAAGAAGAAATTAGACAGTTTTTACAAATAAATGAAAATGCCAGTGCAACATACAGGAATCTATGGGACACAATGAAAGGAGTTCTATGTGGAAAATTCATAGCACTGAATGCCCACACTAGGACAACAGAGTGAGTTCAAATAACCTAATGACGAATCTTAGACTCCTAGAAAAACAAGAGCAAAAAAAGCCCAAAGCTCGAACAAGAGTGGAAATTATAAAGATTATAGCAGAAATCAATACAATGGAAACTATGAAAATGATACAAAAAATAAATGAAACAAAAAGTTGGTTTTTTGAAAGAATAAATAAAATTGATAAATTTGCTAAGCTTATCAAAAAAAAAAAGAAAGAAAAGGCTCAGATCCATGCAATCAGGAATGAAAAAGGTGAAATCACAACAGATCCCACAAAATCCAGAGGATCATTAATACCTATTTTGAGAACCTGTACTGTAATAAATTAGAAAACACAGAAGAAATGGACAGATTTCTGGATACTTATGAATTACCAAACTTGAACAAAGAAGATAAAAACATTTTAAACACACCAATTACAATCAGTGAAATTGAAAATGTAATTTAAAATTTACCAACAAAGAAAAGCCCAGGCCTGATGGATTCACTGTTGAATTTTATAAGACATTTAGAGAAGAACTACTGCCTTTCGTCTTCAAATTTTTCAATGAAATTGAAAGGGAAGCTATACTTTCAAATTCATTCCTGGAAGCAAGTATCACTGTGATTCACAAACCTGGGAAAGATGCAACTAAAAAAGAAAACTACAGGCCAATCTCCTTAATGAATATAGATGCAAAAATCCTTAATAAGTTACTAGCAAACAGAATACAGAGGATCATCAAGAAGATCATATATCCTGAGACCAAGTCGGATTTATTCCAGGGATGCAAGTATGGTTCAACATACATGTCGATTAATGTAATACACTATATTAACAAAGTCAAGAACAAAAACCATATGATCCTCTGAATAGATGCAGAAAAAGCATTTGAAAAAATTCAACACTCATTCATGATAAAAACCCTGCAAAAAATTGGAATAGAAGGTCTATATTTCAACTTAATAAAGGCTATGAAAAACCAAGAGCCAACATCATATTAAACAGCCAAAAACTGTTTAATTTCATGTTAAAATCAGGAACAAGACAAGGATGCCCATTATCACCACTCCTCTTCGATATAGTTCTGGAAACATTAGCCATAGCAATTAGACAAGAGAAAGAAATTAAAGCAATAAAGATAGGAAAGGAAGAAGTTAAACTGTCATTATTTACTAATGATATGATACTCTACATTGAAGACCCAAAAAACTCCACCAAAAGACTTCTAGACTTAATTGACAGATTCAGGAGAGTATCTGGATACAAGGTCAACACCCAAAAATCAATAGCCTTCATGTACACAAAAACAGACTCACTGAGAAATTAGGGAAACAATTCCTTTCACAACAACATCCAAAAAAATGAAGTATCTAGGAATCAATATAACAAAAGAAGCAAAATACCTCTACATTGAAAACTACAGCACTCTGAAAAAAGAAATCGAAGAGGATATAAAAAAATGGAAAGATATCCCCTGCTCCTGGATAGGAAGAATCAACATAGTGAAAATGGCCATACTACCAAAACTGCTATACAGATTCAATACAATGCCAATTGAAATTCCAACACTATATTTCACAGAACTAGAAAAAATAATCCAAAAATTCATTTGGAACCATAAGAGACTTAGAATAGCAAAAGCCATCCTAGACAACAGACACATGGCAGCAGGTATAATAATTCTCAATTTGAATCTATACTATAAAGCCACTGTGATAAAAACAGCATGGTACTGGCAAAGAAACAGACCTGAGGATCAGTGGAACAGATTGGAAGACACAGAAACAACTCCCTATGTACTCAGCTACTTAATCTTTGACAAAGGAGCTGACCATCCTCAGTGGAGGAAAGATAGCCTCTTTAATAAATGGTTTGGAAAAACTGGATTTCAACATGTCACAGATTAAAACTGGACCCTTATCTTTCACCATGCACTAAATTAAAATCCAAGTGGATTAAAGATCTAAATATTAAAACAGAAACACTAAACTTACTGGAAGATAAGTTAGGCACAACTCTGGAAGACTTTATGAACAAATAGGAAAAGACTTTATGAACAAATCCTCAGTAGCATGGGAACTAGCAGACAGAATCAACAACTGGGATCTCATCTTATTAAAAAGATTCTGCACTGCAACAGAAACCATCAATAGAACTAAGAGACAACCTACAATGTAGGAAAATATTTTTGCCAGCTGTTCCTCAGACAAAGGACAATTATCTAGAATATATAAAGAACTCAAAACAATCAGGCCCCCCCAAATATAAAGACCTGATTCAAATATGGGCATCTGAAATGAATAGACATTTCTCAGACAAAGAAGTAAAAGCAGCAAGTAAATATATGAAAAAATGTTCCACATCACTGATCATTCGAGAGATGCAGATGAAAACAATACTGAAATTTCACCTCACCCGACAAAGAATGGCTGCTATCAAGAAATCACACAATAACAAATGTTGGCGGGGTTGTGGGGAGAAAGGAACCCTTCTCCATTGTTGGTGGGAGTGAAGACTGGTACAACCACTATGGAAATCAATATGGAGATAATTCAAAGAGCTGGGACTAAAGGTTCCATTTGTTCCAGCCATCCCTCTGCTGGGTATCTTTCGAAAAGAACTAAAAGAATCATATCACAGAGAAATATGCACACCCATGTTTATAGCAGCACAGTTTGCAATAGCTAAAACTTGCAAACAGCCCATTTTCCCATCACTTGGAGACTGTATAAAGAAGATGTGGTTTTTCTATAAAATGGAATACTACTCAGCCATAAAGAATGAGAAAATAGATTCATTCATAGGAAAATGGATACATATTGAGGATATACTCCTAAGTGAAATAAATAAGTCACACGTGTAAATACCGAATAGTTTCTCTGGTGTGAATAAACTGTAATAATACATAAGATCCCAATAAGATTACTGACATTGTGAAATGGGAAAAGGGGCTAAAGGTGTAGGGAAGGTGGGATGGGTAGGGGGAAGGGTAATAAGGGAAAAGAAAAAAATGTGAGAAAACAAAAAGATGGAATTAAAGTGGTTCTAAATGGGGAGGGGAGGAGGGGTGAAGGGAGGGCAGGGACAAGGGGAAAAAATGAGAACCAAGACCTGTCATGTAGAGGTACAAGATTCCAAGAATGAATGTAACTGTACCGTATCCCTAAAATGTACCAATAAATTCAATTATTTAATAAAAAAGAAAGAAATGGAAATAATAAATGCCCAACATACAAAAGAAATGGAATGCATAGAACAGATTCAAGCAGATATCTGGAGATTAAAAACTCCATTGAAAGTGTTCGCAACAGAATAAAAGAATACAAAGATAAAATCTCTGATACAGAAGATAAGATTGCAGTCAGTGACCATGAAAAGAGAGGTCTCTTAAAAATAGTAGAGGATCATGAGAAATCGATCCAACAACTCCTAGATGATGCAAAGAAGAATAACATAAGACTGATAGGAATCCATGAAGTAACAGGAGAAAATACAAATGACTTAAAAAAGCTGTTCACAGAACTAATGACAGAAAACTTCCCAAACAGAGGGGAAGAATTTGACATTCAGAGAAGTGAGGCATATAGGACTCCAACTAGCCATGATAAAAAAAAAAAATCTACACCTAGACATATAATAATCAAGATCCTAAAAACCCAACAGAAGAACAAAATATTACAAGCAGTAAGAGAAAAGAAACAAATCACAGGCAAAGGAAAGCCCATTAGAATCAGAGCAGACTTTTCAACACAAACCCTCAGGTCAAGCAGAGCCTGGACTGAGGTATTTCAAGTCCTAAAAGAAAACAACCTCCAACCAAGATTGACGTATCCTGCAAAACTCTCTTTCAAAATGCATGGGGAAATGAGATACTTCCATGACAAAAAACATCTGAGAAACTTCATGAACACAAAACCAGCAGTACAAGGAATTCTAAACAATATCCTAGAAAAAGACAATGAAGGTCACAACATCATGAGGCCCAGCAGAGCAAATCAAATAGGCAAGGCAAGAAACTAAAGGGAGAAGGTGAAAAAGTAAAAAGAGTCAACAAAAGGCCAATAACATGAAAATAATAAGTCAGTACATATCAGTATAGCCATCAATGTCAGTGGCCTCAACTCACCAATCAAGAAAAATAGACAGGCAGAATGGATTAAGAAGCAAATTCAAACAATATGTTGTATACAAGAAATACACCTAGTGCAAAAAGAAGTCCATAGACTGACAGTGAAAGGATGGAAAACAATTCTCCACCCAACAGGAGCCCAGAAAAAAGCAGGGGTAGCAATTTTATTCTCAAAGTAAATTTCAAACCAAAACTCATTAGGAGAAACAAAGAAGGCCCCTACATCCTTGTAAAGGGAACAATTCAAGAGGAAGAAATGACAATCATAAACATATATGCAACAAATATTAATGCCCCCAACTATATAAAAGAAATATTTAAAAACATGAAAAACCAAATAAGCACTAATACAATTGTAGTGAAGGATCTAAATACTCCACTTTCACAAATAAACAGATCATCTAGGAAAAAAAGTCAACAATGAAATACTAGAACTGAACCAAGCTTTTGAAAGCATGGACCTAATAGATGTCTATAGAGTGTTCCACCCCACAAAATCAGACTATACATTCTTTTCAGCTGCACATGGGTTATTCTCCAAGATAGATCACATACTAGCTCACAGGACAGGTTTAAATATCAAAAAGGAAATTAAAGAAGAAATTAGACAGTTTTTACAAATAAATGAAAATGCCAATACAACATACAGGAATCTATGGGACACAATGAAAGCAGTTCTACATGGAAAATTCATAGCACTGAATGCCCACACTAGGAAAACAGAACAAGCTCAAATAAACAACCTAATGATGAATCTCAGACTACTAGAAAAACAAGAGCAAGAAAAACCCAAAGCTCAAACAAGATAGGAAATTATAAAGATAAGAGCAGAAATCAATGCAATGGAAACTAAGAAAATGATATAAAAAAAATGAATCAAAGAGTTGGTTTTTTGAAAGAATAAATAAAATCGATAAACTCTTAGTTCACCTATGTTTATAGCAGCACAGTTTGTAATAGCTAAAACTTGGAAACAGCCCATTTGCCCATCACTTGGAAACTGGATAAAAAAGATGTGTTTTTTCTATAAAATTGAATACTACTCAGCCATGAAGAATGAGAAATTAGATTCATTCATAGGAAAATGGATACATATTGAGGATATGCTCCTAAGTGAAATAAAGAAATCACACATGTCCAAATACCGAATAGTTTGTGTGGTGTGAAAAACTGTAATAGTACATAAGATCCTAATGAGATAATTGACAATTTGAAATAGGAAGAAAAGGGCTAAAGGTGTAGGGAAATTGGGAAGGGTACGGAAAGGGTAATAAGGGAAAAGAAAAAATACAAGAAAATGGAAATAAAGTGTTTGTAAATGGGGAGGGGGGGGGAAGAGAGGCCAGGGACAAGGGGAAAAAATGAGAACCAAGACCTTGTAAAGGTACAAGATCCCAACAATGAATGCAACTGTACTGTATACCTAAAATGTACCAATAAACTAAAAGAGAAAAAAAATCTTTAAAAAAGTAAATAAGAAACATAAACATACACGAAGAATACTCTCCTCTTCAATTTTTCTACAGTGCTTTATAAGTAAAATTTCCAGTTCACTTTGAAATGCTTATTTAACTAGTCACAAATTCCTTTACAACCTCCATCACCCTTCCCACCTCCTCATCTTTTTAAAAATCTAATCTATTATTTTCCTTTACAGCTCTCTCTTGAGCAGTCCACATTCCATGCACCACTTACTATGGAACTGTGATGAGGGCTACCTTTCTCCTGGTTTTTCCCTGCCAACTGAAGTTATATGTGTTTTTATTACCTCTACAATATCTAAAACTGTTGGGAGGATTTTATCATTTGGCTCTGTCATTTTCTGAACTGCTTGGTGACTTAAATTTACTAGCTCCTTCCCAAGAATTGGATCCTGACTCATGGTCTTCTTCTTGCCCCAAGCTCTACCAGCCATAGTCCCAGGATTTGCTTCATGAAGGTAGACACTACACACATAAAACATCTTCTCCCCATCTGATTATCTAACACCGCTGTTTATTTCTTGTATCTTTCCATAAACTTTATAACTTACTATATTTGTGAAACCTTGACACTCTGTTGCCTATTTCAAGGACCTCCCCAGTTCCATCTTTCACATCCCTACCTTTGCTGCTTTTAGACTTTTCTGAACCCTCCAGTTCCTCACTTTCCCCTGTCACCGAGTCTCTTCTGGATTCTTCATTCCATGCAAGAATACATTCCCATGGTTTATAATATGAACTCAAACTCTGTCAACATTCTCAATTCCTTGAGAATCAATCTGATCAGACAATAAGGGCCTGTCAGGAAAAAAAGTATACATCTCTGCAAAATGGTATCACTTCAAATTCATGGCCTAATCTGACATGTCCCTCTCCCATATCAAACATTTGCTTCCTTCTTCAACTCATTATGCAACGCCTGTCTCCTACCTTCTTAAGAGAGAAAATTGGGCCACCAAGAGTGAGTCCACTACTAGGTCCGTAACATCTACACTTACATCATCTACAGCCTACATCTTTACCTATTTTCTTCCAAGCCCATGGGTCTGCCTTGATAAAGGACAACATTCTCTACCAGTGCTACTCATCCTATTCCTCTGAGGCTCTTTATTCTTTTTTTTTTTTAATTTTTGTTTCCTTTTATTGAGTTTATTGGTACAATCTAGGTATACAATACAATTACATTCATCATTGGGATTCTGTACTTTTACATAATAGGTCTTGATTCTCATTTTTTCCCCTTGTCCCTGCCCTACCTTCACCCCCTCCTCCCCTCCCCATTTACAAACACTTTATTTCCATTTTTTCAGTTTCTCATATTTTTTTCCTCTCCCTTATTACCTTTCCCCCACCTTCCCACTTTCCCTACACCTTTAGCCCTTTACTTCCTATTTCACATTATTAATTATCTCATTAGGATCCTGTGTACTATTATAGTTTTTCACACCAAAGAAACTATTCGGTATTTCAGTTAGAGAAATCTCTGTATGAACATTAAAAATAGGGAATCCTAAAATAAAACTAAAAAGGAAAATAAAAGAGAAAGGCAATGATGTAACATTAAAATAATCCTTAATTCTGGAGATGAAAATGGTCCCTGAACATATTTAAATTGCTTCTCGCTCTTATAGTCTTATCTTATTCTTTTTTTCATTATTTAGAGAATACTTTATTAGTTTCTGTAATCAAACCCATGTAGATATGACCTTACATATTTAGTATGATGTGTTACCCCTGTATACATGGAAACAAAATAAAAAATAAAAATAAAAATAAATTAATATTTCTAGACCAATATGGTTGTCCATTTCTGTACAATGCCA
>NW_022900948.1:710793-720077 GCF_012274545.1 Fukomys damarensis
AATATCCAGAAAACAGCAAAGTTGTGTTGCTGTTGTGGTACCTGGCACCATTTTTTCTATTAGTGAGGCTCTTTATTCTTAACCTATAAGCCATACCTCCCTATTGGTATCTTTCCTTTGTTCATCTTTGTGGATTTATTTCCACCTGTGTACAAACATGTTTAAAAATTTCCTATCAATCATTTACAAAAGGGAAAAATCCACTCTACCAACTTCCTATCTTTTTCTATTCATCTCCACCCTTTTGATTCACATTAGGAAGGCAGAGTTTGTTGTCTCTTTTCCTCATCCCCAAATTTCCCAGAGTTTACCAGAACTCTACAATTTACCAGAATTCTTTTTCTTGATTAAACAGTCAACATGAGTTTTAATTTGGTGTTAAAAAAAACTCCAGGGCCAAACAGGGATGAAGGTTCTGTGTGTATGAAGTATTTAAAAGCTATTTGGTTTCAAAAGTGATCTGTGTTAGGAAAAAACAGAACTCTCCCAGTCAAACCCAACTGATGGTCATTCCATACTTATGCCAGTATAGGGTGTCATTTATAATTTAAGTGAACAGAACTTCTGGGGTTAAGACTTTATGGTCTCTGAGTGTTTATATAAGTCAGAGATTTGAGGCCAGGACACAGACCTAAGATCTCCTTGCTCCCTGAGTGATTCTCTCTGTGTCACAAACTTCTGAGATCTCTTTAGACTTGCTGCTTCTTCCAGGGACCTCAAGTTCACACACTCCATAGTCATTTTGTGATTTACACCTCTCATCTTCAAGATATATATTGTAACCTAATTCTTTCTTATGCTCTTTTATTGGCTGATTTGGGTAGACAGAAATCATCACTACTATCAGCTTGGGTACCTTTTAGTATTTCCAACCAGCCAAAACTCTAGTCAATTTAATGTCATCTCATTGGAACATTGTCATGTTCTTCATCTGCTTAATTCTGGCTCAGAACAACACATTTTTGAATGCTAAGGATAAATTATAATAATCAAATATAATAATTTTAGTTCCAATCGTAATGAACCACATGGTTAATTACCTAATGACAGTCAGTCTCTATCACCTCCATCTGCTTCATTTTACACACACACACACACACACACACTCCCCATTGCCCTAATTTCTTGGCTCATTCCTTAAAACTAAGCTCAGGAATCATTTTCTCCAAGAAGACTTGGAGAGGTACCCTGCTCTGTGCTTTCACAGTGTCTAAACTTAACCCTTATTATATTATTTCATAATATCTGACTTCTCATTTTGATTCTTCTCACCAAATTAGTGAATTGCCATTCTCTCTTTAGCACTTATATTAAGGCCCTGCACATGTTGGGAGGATAACATAGTAATTGCTTAGACTGTATAGTTAAGATATGTTTAGGACTCAATTTCAGTCACTCCATACTAAAAAAAAACGTTGTCAGCCTCATGTTCTACATGTGATAACAGTGCTTGATAATAATACCTATCCTGTGCTCTCTCAAACATCATATCCCATCTAAAGTTTTATAACCTTAGTTTAAGCTTTAAGATTTTCTGGAACATGTACTGTACAGTTTAACAGGAATGATAGGTTTAGTTAAATCTTGATATGGAGAAGGAGAAATCTGAGGAAAGTTTGGAAGAAGCAAAAGGTAGGAAAGAGGAGGTAAAGATTTTCAAATTCTTTCTCTTCATCTGTAAAATGGAGATTACAATAGCATCTGTGTCAACAGCTGTGAGGATTAAATGGAGCATACTCAGCTCTCAATGAATATTAGCTATTTTAATTGTTGCACTTGAAGATGCTCAGAAGACATACATGACTCTTTTATCAAAAAATTTAGAATTTTATTTCCAGACAGGACATGGGCTTTTCAGGAAAGAAAAGCAATGCTGGGCCGGGGATTTAGCACAGTGGTTCCACCACCTGCCTCGCAAATGCAAGAATCCAAGTTCAATCCCCAATACCAAAAAAAAAAAAAAAAAAAAAAAAAAAAAAGCAGTGGTACTGGAGTTATTTTCTATATTTTAATTTTTTCTACACTGCACACAGGGTTACCTTAAATTCTGAAACTGGAATGAAAAGGGTAGGAGGAATGGTGTAAGGAATGAACAAAGTGTGTTATACGCACTTACAACTATGCCCATGAAACCCACTAGTCAGTACAAATACTATGCATGAATAAAAATTAAAACAACATAAAATTAAAAATGGAATGGAGATCAGATGCCACACCAGCCTCATTATATGGGTGTCTCATCAAAGTTCACAGCCTGACGTGTTAAAGTGAGCAGATTATGTTGCATCTGTGATATTAAAATATACCCAAGGGCCAATAAATTCTTGGTCCTTTTTGACACAGAGCACAGTAACTGAGAAGCATGGCCCTTTAGAGCAAGAGTACACCTGCTTTCTCCTTTACTAAGGCGATGTGTAGTTCACAGCTTTATCTTGCATAGTGCTTATCCTGTAATACAAATAATAAAACCTACCTTATAGGATATGAGGATTCTGGGATTCTAGAATGGATAGCCATTCTGGAAACTAGAATATATTTTCACATGCAACCTTATTCCAGAGGAAGTGGAGTATTGGCAAGTTTTAGTTCCACAAATTTAAATTACATACAAGTTGGTCTTCTCTAGCAGTGTTCCCAAGAAGATGGCATAGACACAGTTTTAATTGAGCTTTAAAGGAGAGTTAAGGTGACTTGGACAAGAGCCATTTCTAGCTGGGGTCAAAGGACATAAAACAGGAAGAAGAGATGATGATAACTAAAGAAGTGGAACTCCATTTAATTGTATCAAGAAAATTAAAGAGGAAATTCCAATGACATGTTGCTCACCACCTTCAAAGCAGATCACTAAAATTTAAAAAATAGTCCTTTCTTATCTCATCTAAAGCATGTAGTCTTTAATCAACAGGAAATACAGGTGCCAATTTAGTCTTGATTGTTAGACATTCTACTTTTTAAAAAAGTCATTGTAAGGAATCGTCACCTAAAAGGTGCTGGAAATATTTTTTAAGGAAGTTAGTATATCACTTGTAACTCCCTCTATAAAGTACCCTACAATCAATGTATTTTTGAGTTAGATTTAAATAATATTTTTCTTCACCTGTAACTAACTGCTTTGCTTCTTTACTCTTATAATGGGAGAATAGAGCACTTTTTTTTCTTTCTTTTCTTATTTCCTCAAGATTTTTGTCTAATAATTTCTTATTGACCAGTAATAGCACTGTGCTTTATATTGTGTGATGTCAGCGAAAAGACACACAGCTATAATTTTTCATTAGTAATATACATTAAGTCATTCAGTTGTTTACTAAAATTAGGTGCATTAAAAGAAGTTGGTTGCAAGTCAATCTCTTATTTATTTACTCAATAATATTAAATAGAATGTCACCTTAGGCCTGGCCTGGTACATATTTGTAAAACTTTTGCTTCTTATCTTAATAAATGCTAGCCAGTACTCCCTTTTAATTACGTTTTTTTCCCCCTTCCTTAGGCTGGAGACTTGACTTTGGAAATTTTTCTTTGACAATTTTATTAAGATATTGTGAAATACCAAATAGTTTCCCTGGTGTGAATATTCTGCAACAATGCATAAGATTCTAATAAGATTACTGACATTTAGAAATGGGAGGAAAGGAGCTAAAGATGTAGGGAAGGTGTGATACGTAGGGGAAGAACAAAAAGGGAAAAGAAAAAAATGTGAGAGAATGAAAAGATGAAAATAAAGTGTTTGTAGATGGGGAGGGGAGGAGGGGGTGAAGGGAGGGCAGAGGTAAGGGGAAAAAAATGAGAATCAAGACTTGCCATGTAAAGGTACATGATCCCAACAATAGATGTAACTGTACTGTATCCCTAAATGTACCAAAAAACTCAATAAAAAAAAAAAAAAAAAAGATATTGTGACTTCTTTGTGATTACCTTTTTCTCTAATGATCACATTGTACAACAATGACATTGGAGAGCTGGATTTGCACCAATTTGGAATCCTTTGTAGCTTGGCCTGGCTAAGAATTTGAAGGGATTTTTTTAATGCATTATAATCATTGTTAATATTGGTTTTCTTATTGTTCTCTTAAGATAGTTCGTTGACAATGTTCTGCTACTTCCAGAGTGGTGACTTACTAATAGAATTTCAGCTTTTTCACTAAACTTTCCATGACAGATTCTAATCTACTAATAAAAATGGTGGCCAACATTTCCCTACTCATTCTACCTATGATACAGGAATATTGTAAAAAGATCTGGAATGAGAGGTTTATAAGAACACTCTATGATTATTTAGATTTTTAAAATTTGGTCCAAATATCTACAATGCAAAAGAGTTTTGAGAGCTGCTTTAGCTATGGCTTTAATCGCTCCAGAGCAGCCAGGGTCCTTACCTATTTAGCAGTGACACAGTGGTCAGGGGGCAGAGATGTAATGATTTACTGGCAAAGCTGGCATGGTTGGCTGAAGGGACACATTTCATGCATTTTGAGAATACTTGACTCTTGAATATCATGTATCACATATTCAAGAGTGGTTTAGAGAAGTTTTCAAAAAGCACATCATTTAGTCATGTTTAAAGACATAATCTATTACATCCTCTCTGGCTGCAAGAACTGTTATAGACACTACTAGTGACAACATCTCAGTACCTTGTCAGCTAGCACCTGGAAGTTAGAGAGGCATCCAAAAAACAGGAAGCCACTGAAATATTCATACAGCTTCATAAACAGAATTATTATAAGATGTCCTGGCTACTTCTTTAGATTACTTCATAAAAATAACCTTATAGGTTAGTAGAGGAGAATTCATAGGACATGAGCCAAAGGGTAGGCCAAGATATAACCTTCAGAGATGCACCTTGAAAGTCTCATCTCACAGGAGTACTGTCTGTCCACACCAACCACAAAAGGAGAGCACCAACGATTTGAAATTTTGTCCTCCTTTTATAAAATCGTTAAGAAAAAAGATCAAAAATGTGAAAATAGGATACAAATACCTTTTCAAATTTCCACACAAAAGCACTAACAAGTCTTTCCCAAGATCATCTGATTCACCCACTCTCTCAATGGCAATGGCTTGAGGCCTTAACCGGACCCAGGACTCCACCTGTTTTTTATACAGCTGCAAGCTAAGACTAGTTTTTGTAATCTGTACTGATTGGGGGAAAATCAGAAGATGAAGTAGAACAACCAGCAGAAGAGATCCTAGAGAAATATTTTCTTTTCATCCATGACCTTTATCCTCCTGCCCTTTGAAGGAACGCCTGATCTACTTTCCTTCTTTAGCCATTTCATTTTATAACCTTAAAAAAATGGATGATTGTAGCAGAAAAAACCTACATTGTGAGAAAACTTACAGCTAAAGCAAATAATGTGAAAGTGAAGGTCTATATTGATACAGGGAGGACAGATATAATTCCCAAACCTGATAGATATATGAAATGAGAGTTCATGTTCTCTAAAATCAAAGAATGAATTCTAGGAACAATGGAGGTTAAGAGTAGGAAGAATTTATTGAGAGAAAGATAGCTCCTGTCTAAGAGACAGAGGGGGACCAGAAAGTGGTTGCCTACCCACATCACTTCAAAGGTGTTTTATCAAGCAAAGCCACTAGGCGAGGTAGGTTTGAGGTGGGACAACACTACAGTCAACTAATGAAATTACAAGTATAGTCACTTAGGTAATATTGATCCAACGGGAAATCAAGAGGTGGGACAAAACTATGATCAGCCCATAAGATTACAACAAGCATAGTCACTTAGGTGATACTGATTAAATGGCAGCATTTAATGGAAGGCACAGTCCCTGCCCAAGGTGACTGATAACGATTTAAAATATCATTCATTGCTATTCATCTCTAGGGAAAGTACTCAAGTGTAGTACTTTTTCTCCTTTATAATGCTGAACTTCAGTCAATATATCTGGTTTGTCTTTCATATTGACTCCTGGAGGGCCAGCCCTATCTAACTGCCTACAAGGTATCTACTTAAGTGAGCTTTCTACAATAACACTATATAACAGATTAAATAGACAGCACTCAGAAAATTATAATATTTTGAACGAAATTCTAATTATGCCTTGTTTCTTTGTCTGCTGCCTGTCTTAGTCACTTTCTTGTCACGGGGATACCATACCTGTTTCCCATAACATAAATGAGGAAAGATTTATTTTGTCTCATAGTTACAGTCTGTTGTTGGCTGGGTCCCAGGCTGGACAGCATGACAAAAGAAAAAGATGTTTACTTCATGGCAGCTGGGAATCAGAAAGAGTCAAGGGAGAAGCCAGGAAAGGAGAGGTACCCATCCAGGCCACATGCACAGGAAACCCCTCTTCTAACCTCATCTCCTAGCAGCAAATGAGCTATAAAGCTCCCATCATCCAGTCACCTCGCCAAATCCCCCACCTGTGATCTCATGAGGTTTGGGGGGGACATCTAGATCTAAACAAAAACATTATGCCCATGCTCCCCCAAAAGACCCATGCATATCACTTCATGCAAAATACATTTAGTTCATCTCTCAGAGTTGTCAAAGTCTTAACAATTCTAGCCTTGATGAAAAGTCCAAGTCCAAAGACTTCTGAGTTTCAAAGGAAACTCAGCTGTGAGCCTCAGTAAAAATCAAAAGAAAGTTAAATACTTCCAACATTCAACGGCACAGAGTAAAACATTCTCGTTCCAAAAGGGAGGAAGAGATGGACAGAAAAGAATGGGGCCAAAGAAAGGCCAGAGCCCAGAAGGTCAATAGCCAAATCCTGTAGCCCCATGTTTCACAACGAGGGCAAGCTGTGTGGCTCCCAAAGGACTGGGTATCCCCACCCCAAGGCACTGCCAGTGGTTGTGGCTTTCAAAGCTCTTGGGCTGGCTTTGCTCACTCTGCGGCCTCCCTCAGATATTCCAAGTTCCAGGCTTCTCCAGCTTCCTGGAGTCCCCACTATACTTTCACCTTCACTCTCACAGCTTCATTCACTGCCCTGTATGGGACACACTACCTGGCCTCCCTGGCTTTCTTTTGAAGCCTGGGTGAAAATCACCTTGACCCTGTAACTCCTCCATTTTGCACATCTGTAAAACCAGTACTAAATGGATGACATTAAGGTCTGCAACAAGCTTAACCAGAAGCCAGGCCCTCTTCACCATGGTGCAGAGGCCTCTGAGTGCCTGGATCGCTGAGCAATATGAAACAAATCCCAGATTACCGATTCCCTAAGGTCTCTTCTGAGCAAGGTGTTCTGAGTCTGTGTTCTCTAAGCAAAGTCCTAGGGCCGAGGATTGAACTCAGTGATACTGCACTTACCTCGAAAGGTCCTAAATTTGATCCCTGGTACTACAAAAGAAAAAAAAGAAGAGCTGCCTCTTAGTAAAGTCCTTTATTTTTGGACTCGAGTCCTCTAAGAGTAGGATCTTGCTGCCTCATCCTGACATACCCTCAGGTCATCTTTACTATTGCCCTGATATAAAGTACTTGGATACTTTTTAATGTTAATCTTTTGCAGCAACTGAGCACTCCTCTACTTTATCTTTGGGACTTTCTTCTGACAAAACTGAAAACTTTAAATTGGCTTTTTGCTCCTGTTTCTCACAGTTGATCTTGCTAAATGCAGCAAGGAGTAATCATGCTATAGCCTGATTGCTAGGCTGCCTTCAAATTTCCTTCACCAGATTAATCTTAGGCTCCTGCAAAACCTCAGGACATGAGGAAAATGTAAACAAATTTTCTGCCAGAGCATAACACACATTCTGGAGAGCAACTGCCAATAAAGTCCTTTCCAACTGAAACCTCCTGAATCTGGTCTTTACCACCTACTTTTTCATCAGTATCTGGTCTTCTGAGCTCTGAATACAGCATTCTAGGGCTGCTTCTGCAGCTGGAATTTCCAAGTCTTTCAAAGTTCCTTCTGCATACTATTTCCAAAGCCATCCAGACCGCATGATCAAGTATGGTCACAGTGACAACTCCCTTTCTCCAAGGCTAAAATCTGACTTAGTCACTTTCTTGTCACTAAAACACAATGCCCAACACTCACAATTTCAAGGAGGAGAGGTTTATTTTGGCTCATGGTTACAGTCTATAAAAAGCTGGCTCCAGAGCAGGATAGCATGGCAGAGGAAAAGCTGCTTACTTCATGGTGGCTGGGAAGCAGAGTCAAGAGAGGGCCCAGAAAGGGAGATACACACTTCCAGGTCATGCCCACAGTAACCTGCCTCTTCTGATGCCTACCGTGCCTCCTAATAGAAAGTTAACTGTAATGTCCCATGCTCCAATCACTCCCAAAAGCTCCATCTATAATTGCATGATGGCTTTCAGGGACATCTAGATCTAAGCTATAATACTGCTATAGAAGAAAAGGCAGTATCATTTTCCTTGGCCATCTTTCTACCCGCAGAGTTAGCTGCAGCATTTCTGGATCTCAGAGGGCACCCTTAAGATTGCTGTCACACAATGTTTTGAGTGTAGGATTATCCCAGTACAGAAGGGATGGGGCTTTGAGGGTGAGAAACTATCCCAGTAGAGGCTGATCGCATGTGTGGGGTGTGGGTGAGGTCCTTCCAGTGTTCAATGATGAAGACTTGGGTCTGCATTCTGAATCTACCTGTACCAGACACTGCCTTTGGGTAGAAGGGTTAAGGGTGGGCCTTGCCAGGTACAGCCAGGGTAGGGGTTTGACAGAGTCTCATTCCTTTAAAAGCTTTCTCTCAAATTGAAAACGAATAAAACACAGTTATGGCATGTTGCTATTTCCCTTTTATTTTTCCCGAGTCAAATTAGCCCCATTTCTGCTTCATCCCCAAGGACCTAAGGTAAATCAGCAAAAGCCCAGGTTGGTTTATCTTGAGAAGAGCAAGCCACGACCCCGCCGGACCCCACCTCGTAGGGCTGGCACAGGGAGGGAATCTCAGCGAAGCCCCAGCCTTCCGGGGTAACCTCTGGAGCACAGCTCCAACGATTTGAGGCTGAAGCCGCGCAGACACCTAATACCGAGCCAAGCTGGGGAGTAAGGCTCTGCCTCCTAGGTTCGTTCTTTGTGTGTATGAAAGTTAAGTAAGCTAAAGAAAGTGCGGAGCACTGGAATAATACAAACGCTCGGCACACGGGACCCCTTATTACCTCTATCAGTAGCCTGTTATAATGAGAAACGAAAAAACCCGACAGAACCGGAAAGGTCCACAAAGTGGGCGGGACACGGGAACCTTGATTTGGGGAGGGGGTGGCGAGGAGAGCCCACGGGAGCAGCCAATCCAGCTGTCCCCGGGAGGAAGAGGAGGAGCCAGTGAGGGCTGGGAGTCGGGCCGCTCCCTGCCGC
>NW_022900948.1:720585-732119 GCF_012274545.1 Fukomys damarensis
GGCCGGCCCGTTCCTGCAGCCGCTGCGCCTCTCTTACCCTGCGGGACTCAGCTTCCGCTCTCTCAGCTCTGCGCGTTGTCTGCGGCCCACGTGGGAGAGCTGCGTTGTTGCTCCTTTGCAAGCTTCCGGCCTTTTTCCCCCCTCCAAACTTAGATTTCTCCTTTCTGAAGTTTTCCCCTGCAGCGCAATTCTCTGAGATTTTGTTTTAATACATAAAAAGAGCGCAGGCGTCTTTTCCTTAAAGTCTCTCCGGTTTTGGAGGCATCAGCCTTGAAACTGCCTTGTTTGCAACTTGAACGTTAAAACTCGGTTTTCCTGTATCTTGAGTTCTCGAAGAGGTCTCGGCGCTAGGCCCAGTTGTGGTGTGGAAGCTCTGAACAGAGGAAGTAAGAATACTGAACGTTGCAGCCAGCTTCCCAGGGACCTTTAAACCCTTCTCCAGCTTGGAGGAGCGAAGAATTCCAGTGTAAGGGAAAGTGGTAAAACTTAAGGCTGTTTATCATTGGCCAAGAATACGGTTGCCTCGGTTCGCCTGTAGAAATTTCTGGCCAATGGAACAGAAGGTCTGCTGCCTTCTCAATTCTCCCCGAAGCAGGCAAATCGCAGTCAGTGAGTAAGTAGCCAGGGCTACTAGAGTACAGTATTAGGCCCTTGCAGGCCTCATGAGCCCTTTATGGTGAGAGCAAAGGGTGAGTTTTTTGCAAGCCGGCTTAAAAGTGAAACTTTTTTTTTCCATTTTGAAAGTAATTATTTATAAAAGGCCTCTCCTATAACAGGGGAAGAAGGCAGAAACAATTTTCCTTTTTGTTTTTGATTTTGTAGTACTGAGGATTGAATCCAGGGCCCTTGCACTTGGACTACATCCTCAGCACCTCACCTTTTGTGAAAATTTGAGTCGAGGTCTCAGTAAACTGCCCAATCTGTGCTCAGACTTGTGACCCTCCCACCTCGGCATCTGGGATAGGTAACAGGCGTGCCACCACTCCTGGCTTTAAAGGGGCGAGTTTCCCATAGGTCTATGAAGTAGACTGGAGAATTTGCTGGAAGGATTAGAATTGCATTGTCTGTCTTATATGTGGTTGAAGTTTATTGAGTGGTAGTGCTTTTTAAATATGGAAGCTAAAGTTAATTTTGAATTATCTTTGTTTAGTCAAGTTATACTGTTAGATTTTATTAAACCCTAGCTTTTCTCCTTTCCTTTACCAAAATACATTTAAAGGGCCATCAAAAACGGAGATGATACCTAAAACAGTCTCATTTTAAAATCTGGTTAGCACACGGCCTGACACGCAGCTTCCTTGTAATATTAATGCAGTTCATTTAAGTGCAAAATGGGCACTGATTTAAGTCCTGATGTAAATGTTGAATGATGTATATTTTTTGTCGTGGCAGCTGCTGGATATGAAATTAAGAGTCAGAAAGGGTGCCAGGACTGCCTCCTGATTTCTGTCTTTGAGGTTGGAACAGGCAGCAACTTTGTTGTTGAGAATTTATGATGCCAAAACCATATCCCCCAGACTGCAAGGCAGCGTCCCCTGCAGTCCCAGTGTCCAGAGCAAAATAAACCTATAAAAACCATGTCCTATTCCTAGGTCTTAGAAACGTAGAGCTGGACCCTTTGACAACATAAACCCCCTTTTTACTGATGTAATGCTGAGATCCTGCAAGATTACCTAAAGTGTCCAGAATTACACAGCAGAACACAGAAAAATGACAGAATTGGGCCTAGAACCTGGCATTCTGATGTGGTCTGTGTGTGCTGCTTTATTGCATGAGTAAATAGGCCTTCCAACCTTAGGGCAAAGAGAGTGCAGAGGCAAAGCCCAAAGCAGCCCTCTTTCTGGAGCCCACTGGACCCTCCAGGTGTGCTTCCAACCCCCTTTTATGTTCACTGGCACGTCACATTTGGTCATTTAGAAGCAGTGCTTTGGTTGGTGGTGTAGGGGTGGGACTGCTTCATTTCAGCTCTAGGTGGTGTGGGGAGGAAGGAGCTGCAGAACGCAGAGATCAGCCTCACATGCCAGCACCACCTCTTTCTCCACGGCAGCTCACCTCCCACTCCCACCCTGCAGGTCCTCAGCTTTGAGGCAGTGCTAACCACACCTACCTGGAGCAGTCACACCAGCCTCAGTACCTCCCTTTGTAAAAAACAAATGGTAACGAGGTTGGAGCTGAAGTTCAGCTCGTTTTAGATCATTCATGTGAAAAACACCGTAGAGTTTAGGATTGATGATATAGTATGTGATATGTCATTCGAATCTAGCTGTCTACTGGTAGAATCCTATTCACATGTATTTACTGAATACCTGCCAGGCACTGGGGATGCATCTTCCAGTTAGATAGGTCCCTGTTTTCTTCAGGATCACTGGTAGGCATCATGTAACAGAACTATAAAGTTGAGGTTTTACTGTGAACTTTACTTGGAGGATGGAGGTGGGAACCAAGCAGTATGAGAGTGAAACGGTCACGAGGGGGAATATGATGGTTAAGTTTAATTTGCAACTTAACTAACTTAAAAAGACTGCTGTAAAGGTGATTGGGAGGGCACAGTACTTGTCGGGGTTAATCCACAAATGTTCATAGCTGAATATGCTGTTAGTTGGGCCCAGTTGGAGGTGGGTCATTATAGGTGTGCCTTTGAAGGGTCTATTTCTTTTCTGCTCTTCCCCTGGGCTCTGCTACCTGGCTGCTGAGAACTAAGCAGTTTTGCTGTTTTACAGCCTTCTGGCTGCTGAGAACTAAGCAGTTTTGCTGTTTTACAGCCTTCTGCTATGGTGTTTCTGTCTTGGAACCAGCCAGCCATGAACTGTGAGCTAAATAAACCTCTTGTCCTTTAAATTACAAATGCCAAGTATTTTGTCCCAGAAATAGGAAAGGTGAATAATACAGAAAGTGGTGAAGAGAGTCAGAAAAGGCTTCGTGGGAGTTAGATTTTAAACTTTAATGTAGTTCCTTCCCAGAAAAAAAAATTTTTGTATGTTGAGATCTAACCACCCGTGTTCTGAGTTAGGAGGTGGGACTTTGGGGGCAAATTAGGTCATAAGGAATAAACCTTCATGAATGCAGATAGTGTCCTTGTTTAACATCAACAAAAAAGGGCCAGAGAGTTGTCTTGTTCCCTTCCACCATGAGATAAAGCACCATCTATGAACCAAAGAGCAGGCCCTCCCCAGCCACTGATTCTGCTTTGATCTTGGATTTCCTAGCCTCCAGACTAAGAAATGTTTCTGTTGTTTGTAAGCTCTCCACTCTATAGTATTTTGTTACAGCAGCTTGAGCAGTTTAAAGACAAGCTGATAGCTGAAAAGAGGATAAAAAAACGTGAAGACCTGAAGAAAGGTTGGAGTGGAAATAGCTACAACCAAGGTCTGAGGAATAAGTGAGCTCCGTATCCTAAAAGTGAACATCACAGTGCTAATGGAATTAATATGAGAAAATGGAAACAAAGTCTTTGTAAATAGGGAGGGGTGGAGGGGTTGAAGGGAGGGCAGGGGAATGGGGAAAAAATAAGAACCAAGTTAGGTTATATAAAGGTACAAATTTCCAATGATGAACGTATACCTAAAATGTACCAATAAACAATGAAAAAAAATCACAGTGCTGATGTGTGGGGAGAATGGGTCAGGTCGGTGCAGCTTGGTAATAATACTTGAACACTGGGGTCATGTCGTGTCCTGTGTTGGCAAAGAATAAAACAGGATGGAGTAGACCAACTATAAGCACATTTATTTGAAAGCTATAAAAGCAAGGAGGTGAAGGTCCTGCTAGCTGTGGGGGGTCCTGCACAGGTTACCCACAAAGGCTTTTTCATCTAGGCCTTTAACGGGTTTAGAAGGGAGGTTGGGCCCTTGTGTAAACCCTATAGGAAACTGCATACTTTTCAGAGTACAGTGTATGCTGTGTTCATTCAGGGTCCATGTACCCTCAAGACAGCAGCCTGCCTGATCACTTTCTGTTCACACTGCAGGGAGGACCCTGAGGGCCACAGACCTCACTGGTGTTTTTGTAAGATGGATGGAAGGTGATGACTCAGCAGACTCCATTTGGGGCTTCCTAGCTCCGTTTTGGGGTCACTATCCTTACTGCTTAGTATATTTCTAACTCCTGTCTCAGTAGGGCCTTCGATTAGACCATGGTAAAGAGTTTGGGTTTGATTCTAAATGGGTTCTGAACAGAAATGAATATGAGATTTATATTTCCAAGTATTTACTTGACTGCTGTGTACAGAATAGCCTGTATGGGGAAAGAGCTAGATCAGGCCAGAAGCCATGGCATAGGCCCAAGTCTAGCGTGGTGGCTGTGGCAGCAGTGAGAATTTAGAAGATGGACAAGAGAAGAAAGGATGATTTCTCTTTCTTACCAGCGGACCCAAAAGATAGTAGTGAATCATTTCTACATGAGAGGTAAGGGTCTGTGAATGACTTTGGAGCAAGAAGGATAAAATTAGATTTACCCCAGGGATTCAGGCACCTGCCTCACAAGCACAAAGGCCAGACTTTCATCCCTGGTACCAAAAAAAAAAAAAGATAAAAATACGATTCCTTCCTCTGATGCATTACTGGTAAAGAGGTTTGCACATGAGACGCTGAGGGGCCTCTTTGCTTGAGGAATAGAGTGGGTGGCAGGTTGGGGGGCACCTAGTGTAAGAGTGATCGAGGCAGTCTTATGGTTTACTGCAGTCAGACAGTCCAGATGAGGGTGAGGGTACTGATGTGGAGTGGCTGTGGTCTGTTCCCACAGGATTATCCAGAAGATCTCAGGGAGACAACGTCCCCAGTTTCAGCCATGGGCAGGTGGCATGCTCTGCCATGCAAAAGACCAGACAGGTCCTTGACATCCAGCGGGCATTCAGTGGATAATGTTTTCCCTAGCGACTGCCCAGCTTTCACTCTGGGAAATAAAAAAATAACTTTTGTTAATCCCGCTTTGCTGGGATGAGGAGGGGATGTGGCCCCATTGTAGGTGGGTGATAGGTTACAAATATAATGATATTAAGGGAGGTACCAAGTGATACAGTCTGTTGTGGAGGGTAGGCATTTAAAACTCTCCTTGTGGCTGTCTTTAGAGAGGCCAGCAGAGGCCTTCCAAGTGAAAGTCCTTCATTTTGCTCTGAAACTGGGTGACAGCACACAGGCTTCACCTGAAAACCAAATAACCAGTGAGCCTTCATATTTTGCCTAGGAACACAATGGCATTTTGGGTAGTATAATTCCTCTTTTGCTGGACTTGTGTGAGCATAGCAGGACCCAGAACAGATCCTTCACCCAGTCTCACAAAATGGCCAGAAGTGTCCCGCGGTTGCAAACACCCCCCCCCCCCACCCCTCCCCCCGGGGTGTGGAAGCATTCACACGTGGTTGTGAAGCCCTTGGTTACATCCGCATGAGAGAGACTGCCTGGTGAGCAGAGGTGAGAGCAGCCAGGTTTGTGTACTGACCAGCTCAGAGAAAGGAAGAAATGGAATTTTTTTTGTTGCTTTGAGGAAGTGTATTTTTATTTTATTTTGCCAGAAGTGATAAGGCATACAGAAACAGTAAGTGATACTAAGTGCAATATTTGATTTGATTCTAATGGATTATGCAAACTCTGACCCTCATAAGGTAAGGAAAATGAAGAAAGAAAAAATCTGTTCCTGCAGTGGACTGTGGACCCTTACCTGTGATTATAATATTGTAATCTCAGAGGCATGTAAACCTTTGGTTCCCAAAGTATGCAGTGTGTCTGCTTCACCTGGCAACTTGTTAGAAATGCAGATTTCTAAGCTCCAACTGGTCTTGCTGAACAGTAATTCTGGGACCAGGGGCTCAGCAGTCTGGACTCTCAGAAGCCTAGGATATTAGACACCCACCGACTTTTTTCAGCACTGATGTCAGTTGCTTCCAGAGGGATGAACACCTGCATTCTAACTAGCCCTTCAGATGGTTTTTATGGGTTTGCTTGTTGGTTTCCTTTTGTAAGACCTAAGTCTCTCTTCCACTCCATGGAGCATGAACAGCCGAAAAGGCCTCCACGATGCTGGGTCCTAAAACCCAGCGAGGCTCTGGGAGCTAGAAACCCAGGAAGGAACACACCAGGCTAGATGATAAACAGACCTTTATTAGTCTGGCCAGACGGCACTCTCAGAACCAAGTAGCTCAGAGAGGCAACTGCTCAGGGGCTGAGGTCCTTTTATAGGGTTTTTCTAAACAAAAAAGTTCAAACATAGGTCAGGGCATTCACAGAACTACCAGAGGACAAGATTCCAAACACACTGCTTATCTTATGCAGGAAATGTTTATGGTCACCTTCTGTCAGACCATTTGACCCTGAGCAGGCTGTTAACCAGGTTAGTAATTAGCCTATGAAGAAGGCAGTCTCTGGCCTATTAGCGTGGAGTCACTTTAGGTCTTACACTGTGGCTCCTATAACTGTTACCTCAAACTGAGCACCTTCACACAACACAAATGTATTCTCATGATTCTGGAGGCCTGAAGTCTACAATGGGTATCGAGGTGTCAGTTGGGCTGGTTCCTCTTAGAGCAACCATTGTCCCTCCTTTCCGGCCTCTGGAGACACTGGCACACCTTGTCTTGCAGTCCCTTTTCTTCCCCTCTCTTTCTATGATCATCACCTTCTCCTTCATTGGCCTCCCTTTTTTTTTTGGTACTGGGTTAGGGTTAGGATTGATGGTGGGACCTTGCATTTTTCAGGCAGGTGGCAACACCACTGAGCTAAATCCCAAACCCTGGCCTCCCTTTTGTAGTCACAGGTAATGCAAGATAATTTCCTTGGTCTCATGGTCCTTAAGCGAATCATGAAAAGTCCACATAGAAGTTCTGGGAATCAGAATGTAAATAAGATCTATTTTGGGGACTGTAATAGTTTGGAAACTGAATGTCCCCCAAAAGCCCATGTGCCCTTCGATCACCAGCTGAAGCACTTCGGGAGGTGGTGGAGCTTTCAGTAGGACCTAGTGAAAGGAATTAGGTCATTAGGGATATTGGGACCTGGCCACTTCGTGTCTCTATTTCTGTTTTCCGGCTGCTGTGAGGTGAACAGCTTTGTTCTGCCACCACAAAGCTCCCCACCATGAAGTTCTGCCTTACCACAGCCTCAAAGCAACAGATCCTAGTGACTGGACTGAAACTGTAAGCCAAAATAAACTTCCTCCTTTATTTTCTCAGGTGTTTTGTCATAGCAACAGAAAGCTGATGAACAGAGGGGCCATGAAACAGCTTACTACACTTAGCCCAGATTTCAGAAATTTGTGATTTAGGAGCAATCTGAAGAAGTTCAAATAAAATAAATTATGCCTTTCCCATTCATCAAAATCTTAGCAGTCTGGGATCTGGAAATATAGTGAGCTTTGAGGAAAATTGGCCATTTCACGAGTGAAGTGGTATCCAAAGGATGTCTACCTTTGACTATGTCAAAGCTATGGATGGTCGATCCCCTGGAGCGATCTAGACTTCTAAAATATAGTGTCACTGTATTCTCTTACTGGGACTACTCTAACAAGTAGCCTTGGTAACATGAACAGCAGGAACTTTCTGTCTCACACTGCTGGTAGCTAGAAGTCCACGATTAAGGTGTCATCAGGGTTGGTTGCTTCTGTGGTCTTCCTCCTTGGCTTGAAGATGGCCATGTTCTCCATGTGTCTTTAGTAAAGAGGGCACAGCTGAGTCCGTAATCATTTCCTACAAAGGAGTCTTGGCAGAAAGGGGTTGTCCTGTCAGAGATGAAGCCACCAGCTGTCCTTTTGGTCCACATTGAAGGTTTAGAACGGGCCTCACAGACTGACACGTTTAGCCCCTGTCTCCCCATAGAGCTGGCTTCCAGGATTTCACAGTCTTAGGAAATTTCAGAGCCAGGCTGGCCCAATAATGAAGCTGTGTTCACTGCACTTGCCAGACTTGGCAGCCGAAGCCAAAGCTTGGCTCTGGCTATTTGGTCATCATGAGTCTGCTGCACAGAAACAGCCCATTTCCCCAGCACAAATGCATCGCAGATGCTCTGGGTTATGGTGTTTTGAGAATGCCATTAGAGAGCACTAAGGTCTCAAAGTCATGGTTCCTAAGACCAAGAAGGGTAGGTAAAGTGTTGAAGGGCCAGGGACAAGGGAAACTAGGCACAGGGTAGGGGTTAAAATGCACCCTTTTGACCTTGCTAGAAGCCACCATTCTGGCCAGGTAAGCCACCGTTTGAGTAAGATGCTTTTGTGGTCTCAGATGAAGTCAAACATGGACTTCCTTTTTTTTGAGATTAGCCCAATGGTCTGTCCATGAAGTGTGGGAAGAACCAGCTGTTAAAACCTAACAGTGACTTCAGGTGACGAGCAATCCCTATTTAAAAACTCTCTGTTATATAATGAACTACTGGGTGTGCAGAATCAGTCCAAACATTTGATTGCAGGTTTTGAAGCCATTTCATAAGCATTCTGCAATGAATTACAGGGACTGAGGATGGGTGCCAGCAAGGTCTTGTCTTTGTTTCCTGATTAACACAGAAACAATAATACTTCTAATAGAGTGATGTCGTGAAGAATTCCAGGGGATATTAGGAGATGGTATCTCATAATAGTTGAGCAAGAAAGAGCCCAGACTCCTTCCCTGACTTTGCTCTTTAGGATTTGCTCTTAGACCAATTTCTTAATTTGTGTGCTTCTCTTTCTTCATTTGTAAAGTGGATATAATACCATAGTTCTTGTCTTCTAAGGTGTGCCCGTGATGATCAAATGAAATAAGGCTTCTGTAGCACTTCACATGCTAACTGTGACATGTAAGCGCTCATACAGTCACTTTACTGCCAATGCCAGTACTGAGTTGATTGCTGAATTTAGAGGCTCAACAAGATGTGGACAGAACTGGCCTGTCAGTACTTAGGTGCTTCATCGTAACTGTACTCTGCTGTCCAGCCAGCAGGTGGCGACATTGACCATATCATGGCTCTGCTGGTCTCCATCCCGGAAGACCAGTTCCCTGGTGTGGCAGGACATTTCTGCTATTAGTCTTGTTGCTGTATCCCGTGCAAGATGTGGGTTTCCATTAGGACAGCCAGTCAGATGGCTGGGTGGGCTTGCTTGTAGATGATTCCAAGGTCAGAGACTCCATCCTAGACTTGCTCTCAGGTCAAGTACTTATCACATGTTTCTTGCTGAGGGCTCAAACACCCACTACCTAACACAGGTCCCTGTACAGCTCAGGTGCATAGACTGAAGCTTGGGGCTTCTGTGGTGAGCACAGGGCGCTGGATTTCAACAGGATACCTGTTGACATCTAATTACTGCTTTCATGCCAGGCTAGTTTGTATAAACAGGTGGGCGCTTCCACAACAAAACTGGATTTGTTTTGCATATACAAACGTGAGGTTCCACAGTTCAGTCCAGAGTCTGAGAAGCTGTGGCCCAGAAACAATCAACTCAAAGTGGTCTTAAGTAAAAATGCCAGTGTTTCCCTGAGTAGCTGAATCCTTGAAGAGTAAACTGAGAGTCATTTCAGAGTCGACGGTTTACTTCTGGGGCCAGGATAAAGACATTGGCAGGACAGATTATAGCCTTGCCATGATCTGCAGAGATAGATACATGACATGGTGGATAAAATAGAGAAGCCAAGCCAGAGAAGGGGCTAGGGTTGCATAAAAAAGTTCTTTAAAAAAATTGTTTTTTCTGTTCAACTAGGTGATTAAATGTATTAACTAGGCCCGGGGATTTAGCTCAGTGGTTCTGCCACCTGCCTCACAAGCTCAAGGTCCCAAGTTCAATCCCTGGTACCCCCCCCCAAATTAAATGTATTAACTAAAGTGAGTACTACTGTTGATTTGAAAACTATAATATTGGTTAATCTTCAATTATAGTTTGGTTGACGAAAATATGTAACCTGTGGGCTGGGTGTGGTAGAGTAACCCTGCAGTGCATCGAGCCCACCAGGAGACTGAGGTAGGAAAATCACAATTTCAAGCCCAGCATGGAATTTAGTGACTTACCAAGACCCTGTTTCAAAGTTAAAAAAATACAAATGGCTGCGGTTGTATGTCAGTGCGAAGGCCCTGAGTTCAGTCCCCTATTTCACCAAAGGAAAAAAAGGTGACCTGTGGTTTCAATAATATATCACAAGATGGCGCCCAAACTAGCTTAGTCACTGAAGGCCAGCGTCACGGTAAACCAGCAGAAAATGCTTTCGTAAAAGCTCAGTTCCCCAATTTTCTTGATTTGTTGGTTTCTTTCCAGAAAACAAGGACCAGGGAGAGAACCTTTTTCCTATATGTTGAAATAAATCAATTTGTGTAAATCGACCTGAAAATTGTTTTGAAGTTATTTTGTCTAGTTCTTAACCCTTCAATTTTTGCTCAAGAAGCTTTGTTTTATGTAATTGAAGTTTTACTCAGGTGACAATAGATTTAAACTTTTTCAGTGAAAAACATGCTTAGGTCACTTTTCATGAATTTTCTAGTAAAATGTGTCTTTAGCCTGTCAATCATTATTTAAATATTTTACCCTTTAGGAGGTCAGTCTAGGGAAATTTTCTAAAGACTTTAGGTACTTAAATTTTAGTTTTAACAGTTTAGTTAATATTTCTCTTTGTAATTGTTCTTAATTATGTTTTTTAGTCATCAACTTAGATTAACTCTTAGTAGAATGAGGTGTTTTTACTTTGTCTATGTGCTTACTGTATAAAAATATGAGTGATAGACATGAATGACAGTTTGGTTTTATAAACACATTTGATGCTAACTTTTCATATAATTTCACTGAGGTCTCTTCTGTCTATTCTTTTTCAGCTCTATGAGTCTAGTAACATAGCAGAGAAAGTTTCTCATTGTTTAAATAAAATGCTGGTGAGAGGATATCATTATCAAATGAGATACCTAAAATTTTATATCCTAGCAGGTTTTTTAAACATTCTTTTCTCCATTTTCCAGTTAGCACAGAAAATAACAGTGGTCAGAAAGAATTTTCAACAACCACATTTGCCTACTTTTAAATTTGATTTTCTAACCTAAAAGTTTCATTTTGTGCTGATTTGTAATTCAGTCAGAAATAAATGCCCAAAAAGTTGTCTAAATTTTGGTTATTTCTGCAATATAGGAGAACTTCAATTTTGGTTTAATAAAAAGCCTTCAAATATTTACCTTTGGCGGGGGGTCCGAGGATCAAACTCAGGTCCTTGTGCTTGCAAGGCAGGCGGTGGAACCACTGAGCCAAATCCCCTGCCCTGTCTTTTTATTTTTTTAGTAATTTTCAGATTTTTTTTTTTTTTAATTTAAGTAGAGCTTAACAAGAATGGAGCAGAGTTTATAGATATAAGTAAATGTGGTTGAAATAACTACAGTATTGTTTCTAATGAAAAATTGCCCATAGGATATGCTCTTTTTTTTTCTCCCTTAGATTGGAATAATTGGTGGAACAGGCCTGGATGATCCAGAGATTTTAGAAGGAAGGACTGAAAAATATGTGGATACTCCATTTGGCGAGGTTAGTATCCAGTTAGTGGAGACTTGTGGGCTTTTCCATCTTTTTTTTTTTTTTTTTTTTTTTTTTTTTTTTTTTTTTTTTTTTTT
>NW_022900948.1:732132-810777 GCF_012274545.1 Fukomys damarensis
TTTTTTTTTTTTTTTTTTTTTTTTTTTTTTACTGACTTGATTTTTAGATTAAAAGAAACTGCTTTTGTCTTGGAAGCCTGGGGCTGCCACAGAGCCCCTCAGCAGAAGAGGTAGAGGTGTCCATAAGATGCTGTGATTGCGCTGTTTGACAGCCTGGCTTCTGAATGTGCCCGTGTAACTTCTCAGTTTATGTTGCTAGAAACTAGACACTCATTTCAGACCTAGCAACTGTATTTTTCAAATTTGCATTCAAATCAACTTCTACTTTGAGGCCTGTAGGTACCACTGTGACTGAGGGGGCAAGCTGATGACTAATAGGATGAAATAGTACAAAGTGACATCTCCTCAGAAAGCCCTAGCCCAAAGGAGGCCTGTCTTCAGGGTCCAGAACATAGTTGGTATTAATATAACTGGAAATAAGACCCTCCTCTTTGTCCAGGACAGGTGGCCTGTCCCCAAGCCCAGGCCCGTCCCATACAGCCCTTGCAAACATCGTGGTTCCTCTGATCCGCCTAGGAAGGTGTCTGTGTCTGGCTATCCCAACCACACCTTCCTTTCGAGCTCAGTTCTTAAAATGAACATCCTGTCTTCCTAGTCTATCCTGGCCCACTGCTTAGGCTCAGGCTTTTGTAGCCCCCTTGGTTTTCAGAGCCTCTCCGTGCATTACCTCAAATTTTCACTTGGCTGTTTGAGGTCTGGTTGGACGAGCAGACTGTTTCATTTCAGAATCCTTTGTGTCACGACAGTGGTCCCCTAAACTTTCTGCCTTTCACTCTTTTGAACCTGCCAGATGCCCTGATAAGGGTGAATGTGATTAATGGCTATCAGAATCCCCTGGGGTATTTGGTACAAATAGCCCTCGTGAGATGGCACCTTCACAGCCTCCACCCCCAACTCTGACAAACTGCAGAGTTGGTAAGTTTGGGCCAGCAGAGAGTTCAGTGAATATGTGTTGATGGCTATACTGATTGATCAAATCTAGACTCTGTCCTAAGGGTGTCTTCAGATTCCAAGTTTCCTACTGTGGTTTAACAGTTCAAATGGTAATTTCTTAATTGTTTATGCTTGTGTTTTAAAATCATTGAGTTATATCCAGTTTTCATTGCCTGCAGCCCTCTGATGCCTTAATTTTGGGGAAGATAAAAAATGTTGATTGCGTCCTCCTGGCAAGGTACGGTATTTCAGACTTCTTGAAGATGGCTACTCACGGAGAATTTAAATTTAACTGAAATTCTAGAAAGAGAAATGATTCGGGAGTATATGGTTATGTGTCATGGACTCAGAACATCTTAGTTGCCTTTATTTACCATTGCGTAGCTTTGGAGTAAGGTATACTGATTTAGGAGATCAGTGATCTCTTGACTTCCCACCACCCGCTTAGAGTGGAAAAGCAGCTCAGTTAACTAAAATGGAAGCTCCGCAAGAAGAAACGATTTCCTTTGCTTATTTTTTCTTATAATTATCAAGGTAAAAGAAAAACAGTACTTCATTCCTGACCCATTGCGCAGTAATAGTTGTATGTTTGTGAGGAGTGGGCATAGGGACCCTGAACTAGGTTACCTGCACTATTTATACCCTTGTCTGCTCTATAAGGTTAGTAACGGCCCCTGTTGTAGAGAAGGTGACATCATTTTATCACATAGCTAGAAATTAGTCAAACTACATGTATTCATTTTCTACTCAGGGTTGCGTACTACCACAAATTTAGCTGCTTAAAATAGCAGACATTATGTCCTGGGTCAGGAATCTGGTGCGATTTGCCAGTTCTTCTGCCTGGGTCTCATAGGTCACGCAGTGTATTCAGCGCTCTGTTCTCATCTGGAGCTCCAGGTGATTGTTCAAACTCCTGGGGTTGTCTGCTGAATTCAGTCTCTGGGAGTTGTAGGGCTGAAACCTGCAGTTCGGAGCGGCCATGTGGCCAGGCTACATACAGTACCTCAAGCATTGCAGCTACTGCAAAGCCGCCAGGAGGGCCTCTGGGGCAGGCCATTGAAGTGGCACCTGGTCACTGGAGCGACCTCCAGCAGCTTTGCTGTATTCTAACGGGTGGAAATGAGTCCTGGGCCCTTACACTCTTCGCAGAGCATGAAAAGGGGGCCTCACAAAGGCCTGTCTGGCATTTTTGAAATGGAGGCAGTCTTTGGAATCCATGAAAACTGAATTTTGGTTTTAGTTGATCACCCACAGTAGATTTGAGGACACCTCTTTTATTGGTCCATGATCACTGCTAGAGAACTGCTTAATTTTTCTAAGCTGTAGCAGGAAGAAGTAAATGGTAGTGCGATTTGAGGCTGAGGGTTTCATACTTCCAAACTGGACTGCTGTAAAATGTTTGATCCTCTGGTGCTCTGGGTTCTGAACTCCTTTTAATTTGTTAATTTATTTTGAAAAATCTAATCAGAGTTTTGGAGACTAGCTTCAGAAAAATGCATATATACTTTCTAACTATAACTGGTCTCCACTTTCTGAGGGGTTACCCATGAACCCAGGAGAGAAACCCCACATACTGTGTGTGTCTGCAATTATTTTGATGCTCGGAAGACTCCTGTGGCTGGTGATGAGAAGAGGGATGACAAGGGATACACAGTAACAAACCCTATGGCCCATTTATTTCATTATCTGCTTTGCAGATTTAAACTAGTTTAAGAGCTGAATGATTTTGGTAGCAGGACTAGTAAATGGCAGAGATTTGACTCCCAGTTTCTCTTGAAAACTCAGACTTTATTTTCAACGTTTGAATATTTCTAGATTTCTAACTACGTCTAAATATGCATGTGATAATATGAACCATGTATATGGGTATTCAAATATATATGCACATCACAAAAAAATAAATAAAATATGTAAGGCAAAATAAAAAGTGGCCAAACTTTTAATCATCTTTAAAGCCAAGTTTTGTATGCTATCACTTGTTTAAGAGCATAATTCTAAATGATCACAGCTAATAGGAAACTTGGCTCTTGACAGTACCTTTCTGTGGTGGAACATTGCATGTGTTTAGTTTTTAAGGAGCCTGGAATAATCTTAGGCCTCTTTATGAAATATTGCTTATAAGTATGTCTTATAACACATGAGTTTTTTAGAAATTGAGTTCTCTTAACTAGCTGTTTCCTGGAGCTCTTTTCGGTGGTTTTTGCAGGTGTGTGTTGGTGTGTGTGTGTACATGCACTTGGGTCTTTCAAGTACTCTCAGAATCGTAGCCACACACATTTGTTTGTCCAACAAATTGAACAGCTTACATGGCAGGTATCCCCTTTCAGTACCAGTGAGGAACACAGAGACATTGTCCACAGAGCTAATTCTGGCTGGAAAGGTGGACCCTAAAAGAAAACACATAGTTTGAGATACTGTGAGGATCTAAAAGGAAAAAATAAGTTCAGGGGATAGTGACGTGAGGCAGAAGCAGTGGTCGTAGGAGGTACTTCTTGGAGGGGAGATCAGAGGCCTGAGCACGGATGAGCAACAAGAAGGCCAGTGAGGCCAGAGTGAGGAAGGATAAAGCTATGACCTGAGGTTGCACTGGTGGCAAAGGCCCGGAAGACGTTGGGTCTCTCATGAGGTGCTGGGTTTTTATTTTAAGTGTGGTAGGAAATCACTGGTGGATAAACTGATTTGCTCGAGCTACTATTACAGTATCACAGACTGGCTGTCTTTCAGAACAGAGATTTATTTTGTCACAGTTCTGGAAGCTAGAACTGTTTAACCAGGGTGTTTGGCAGAGTAGGTTCCTTCTGAGGATGGGAGAAAATCTGTTCCAGGCCTCCCTCCTTGGCTTAGAGATGGTTTTCCTTTCTCTGTCTCCCCGCCCCCTAACCTCTGTAGTGTCTGTCTAAATCCCTGCTTCTCATGAAGACACCAGTGTTAGGAAGTTAGGGCCCATTCTATTAATTACCTCTGTAAAGATCCTGTGCCACCCCAGGCACATTTTGAAGTACAGATGTTGGTTAGGTCTTTAACATAGGAATTTTGGAAGGACACGGTTGAGACCTGAGCCGTTATCGATTCATGGACAAAAGGAGTGTTAAGGTCATTGCTAAATGACTGGTCATACCAGGTGCCTCATCGGGGCACTGTTTGTGCCCCCAAGATAGACAGTACATATTCCCAGAATGTGAATTCTAAGTAAGTTACTGCACACTTGATAGGAAAGTAAGCATATGAAATTTAAAGTTGGCCTGCTCTTAAGATGAAACGGATTGCCTGAATTCTTCTCATTGTTTCTATGCCAGTAGAAGTACCGTGGTGGAAAAAGCCAGAAAACATCACTGTAAATTCGTTTTCTAACAGTATTAAAATGCCTATTGTTCATCTACCATTTAATTCTCCTTCTCTTAGACATGGGAGGCAGCACACCATCATGCCTTCAAAAATCAACTACCAGGCAAACATCTGGGCTTTAAAGGAAGAGGGCTGTACACACATCATAGTGACCACCGCCTGTGGCTCCTTGAGGGAGGAGATTCAGCCCGGGGATATCGTCATTATCGATCAGTTCATTGACAGGTGAGCAAGTGTCTGAAATGCTTTAGGCTTCTGTAGCTGATCATCTGAGCTTGGGTGAATGATGTACAGGAACTGCGGGGAGAAGAGGCAGGAAGGGCACAGACCTGCTTTCAGTTTTTATTTTTTTCTCATTTTGAATAATAATAATTGTATAGGTTGATGAAGTACAGTTGGTATTGTTTTACGTATACATTGTACAGTGATTAAGGTGACTAGTCATCTAATGTCTTGCATACTTAACAATTTTGGTGGTGAGTACATTTGTTTTTACTTTCTTAGCAATTTTGAAATACATACTGTATTGTTATTAATTATAATCACTATGCCATACAACACATCTCAAAAACTGTTTTCTCCTGCTTAACTTAAATTTAGTGTCCTTTAATCAACATCTTCCCAACCTCTGCTCAACACTATTTTATTTTCTACTCCTATGAGTGTGACATTTTTAGATGCCAAACATATGTGAGATCATGCATTTTTGTCTTCCTCTGTCTGGTTTTATTTCACTTACTCCAAGTTCATTTGTTTCATCGCATCGCATATTACAGTTTTTTCTGTGTCTAACATGTTAGTGGGGTTGCAGTTCATACGTGTTACTGCTGGGCAGCTCGAACTACTGGTGATACATGCGTGACTGCAGCACTTCTACCACCAGAGATACAGGCCAGCTGATGGGACAGTCACGCGTGTACCACCAGTAGTCCAAGCTGGTGGGAGAACATTAATAGTATCCCCTTGTGTATTTGTGCCACGTTTTCTTTATCCAGTCGTCTGTTGGGGGTCGCATAGACGATTGCACATTCTGGCTGTTATGAATAAATGCTGCTATAAACATCGGCATGCTGGGTCTCTTCGGCATAGTGACTTCATTTCCTTTGGATAGATACCCAGAAGGCAGGTTCCTGGATCATATGGTGGTTTCTATTTTTAGTTTTTTTTAGGAACATCTGTATAGTTTTCCATAATTACTGTACTGATTTCCATCCCCACCTTTTCTCCATATTCTTGACAATATGTTCTGTCATTTTGGTAATTCCCATCCTAAAACACGTGAGATGATATCTCAATTTTAATTTGCATTTCCGTGACGATTAGTGATGGTTAACATTTTTTACATGCCTATTGACCAGTTGTATATCTTCTTTTGAGGAATATCTATCTTCAGTGTCTTTGCCCATTTTTCAATCAGGTTTTCTTGCTCTTGAGTTGGGTATGATATAATGCCCTTATGTATTTTGGGTGTTAGCCTGTTATGAAATATATGACTTACAGGTACTTTCCTTCCAGTCTGTATGCTGTCTTTTCACAGTATGAGATTTTTAAATGTACATAATTTTTTAAAGAGCACAAAGTAGTATTTCTTTAGATATCTAGGCAATGTTCTCCTTTTCCTTTTTGTCTCATGAAAAAACATGATTTTTTAAAGACACAGAGATGGTCTACAAATGCATTTAATAAGCCTGTGGTCTGGTGATCTGTGTCTTCTTTTTTCCTTTTTGTCCCATATTCGAGGGGGGGGGTTTGTTGTTATTATTGTTGTTGTTGTTTGATTTTTGGTTTTTTTGTACTGGGGATCGAACTCGGGACCTTGCGCTTGCTTGCAAGGCAGGCAGTGGAACCACTGAGCTAAATTCCTAGCCCTAAGAATTCTTTTCCCCATATTCTGGATTTTACTGATGTTAGTGCTAGATAGTGTCTTCTCCCGTTCTTTGTGTTGGCTGTAAATTGGAAGCATTCTCGACTGTTTCCTGATGGAATGAAACAATTTGGTTGAGTTATCTGAAAATGCCCATTGTGTGAATATAATTCAGTATCAGCAGTTTCAAGCAGTTCAGCCTAATAAATAATGTCTAAAATCAGTATATGCCACCCACCCTGCCTTTTTTCCTTATTTATTTGTTCCTGACACTTTATTTATTATCTATCTTTCCATCCTGGAATATGTCATTCAGGGCAAAGACCCTATCTGTTACATTTATAATTTCTCCTCAACACCCACAAGAGTGCAAATCCACGCTGCTCAGAATTTTTGGAATGTGTGAAGGGAAGGTGCATTGGTTAGAGTTCTCTAAAGGAACAGTCAATAAGAAAAAGAAAATATAAATATATATACATACTGTGTGTGTGTGTGTGTGTGTGTGTATATAAAATTATAAAATGGGATTATTAGCTTACAGGAGAGTCCACAGTGGCTCAGTGGCTGTGTGCTGGAGACCCATAGAATCCACTAGCTACTCAGTTCAAGAATCTGGAATCTGCTAAATAAGACTCAGAAGGGGGCAGCGTCAACCTGAGACTGAAGATCTAGAAGCTCCCTGGAGAGTCATCATTGAAAGGTTGAAGAAACTGGAGGCCAGTGTATACAGGGGATGGCCATATAGCAAAAGAGACACCTGCTGAAGAAACGTGAAGCTTTTCAAATGTAGGTCAACCGCCCCCTTCTTCCCCTTTCATTCTGTCCAGGCTGTCAGCCTATTGGATAGTGCCACTCACAGGGTGGGTCTTCGCCCTTCAGTTTGCAGCCCTATATGCCAGTCATTCTAGAAACACCCACAGACACACCCAGGGGTGTGCTATATTAATCTACTAAGTGTCCAGTCAAGTTGACAATCAGAATTAACAGTTACAGAGGGTTAGGCCAGAATTTGTGTTTAGGCAATATCTTGATCAAAATCTCTAAGGCCGTGGAAGTCTAGGTGTTTGGTAATAATGACTCAATATTTAATAAATCGGAACACAGAGCTCTGTAGTATTGTAGATGATACTGAACAGTAAAAGGCTGAATTTGGCACTAAGCCTGGGAAAAATTTGTTACTTAGGTGATGTAACTGTACACTGAAATATTTTCCAGATCTTTGTCACATGGCGGTATTTCGTACAGTGACGCTTTTAAAGAAGGCTGGTGGGCCAGAAATACAGAAACTAGGAAGAGAACAAGTGTTAACCATCGGGACAGTTTTCATTCTCTCTTGGTACTTAGCTATATAACCTTAAGATCTCCTGAGATGGGTGTGTGTGTGTGTGTCTTGTTGGTTTGGGATTTGAGGTTTTTTTAGGGAGGTGGAGAATTTTTTGTTTGTACATCTGTTTTCGGTTTTGTTTTTATTACTGTTATTTTGAGATGGGGCCTCACAAAGTTGTCCAGGCTAACTTAAAACTCACTGTGTAGTTCAGGTTGGCCTTCAACTTGGAATCCTCCTGCCTCAGCCTGCTGATTGCTGGAATTACAGACATGTACCACCATACCTGGCTCTGGTATATATTTCTGTTTTATGAGCCTTGTGGAAAACCTGCCTTATGAATGCCTACGTGGAAGTTCAAAGTCTCTAACAAGGGCCTTCGGTGGAATTTAGCACCTCCTCAGTAACTGGGTGCCATTGAGAGTGGACAAGTTGGCTGGAGGGGTCCAGTGCTTGATATCAGGGAATATAATTTACCGTGAAATCTCAGCATTTATATTGATTGTATATTACAGTGATTAAAAGTCTGGATATTTTAGGTTAGCTAAGACTGTAAAGATAACTTTACCTGTTTCTGTTTTTCTTTTTTAATGTGGCCAATGGAAATTACACAATATTTGGTTCACATCTTTCTGCTGTTGACCAGCATCTTCTAAACATGATAGTACCCTGGTTGGATGTGTTTGTGTTTGAGTCAGATACTTGATCTGTTAACTTTGTTTTGCTGAGCTGTCCTCAGCCTGAGATTCCCAGAGTCATACCTACAGTGTCACCTTGTGTGACAGAACTGTGATATTCTGTGCAGCCACTCAGTGATTTTTTAGATCTGTGGGTTGGGGCACAGGAGCACTTGGTCAGAAGCTTTCATCTTGGCTCTGTTTACTTTGGGCAGATCATTCACCTACCTAGATATCAGTCCCTCCCTCAAAATGAAGGGTTAGACTGCACCATCTCTCAAAATCCTGTGCTCTGTGCTGCCTGGGGGCTGATCTAGAAACTCACACGTCGGCCTATTGGCATGACTTGACTGGCACATTATCTCAGAAAATCCTTTCCATCCTAAAATATCTTAAAAGGATGGGAGATTGTTTTAATCTTTAAAAAATCATTATAATCATTCTATCATAAGTTTTTAACAGAAGAAAGAGAATAGAGTAGGAAGACTTGATTTTATAAATGGTATGTGCTTTTATAAAGCACACCACTTTCCTCCCAGTACCAGCACTGGGGAACCATACCGTGCATACCTTAGAGATCATTAGGATTTAAAAGTGACAGATCGCTCTGATTTTGAAGTTTTTTAAGAAACATTAGATTTGCACTGTGATGGCAGTACATACTCAAGGAGTAGTGCGAAAAGGCTGGGTGCTCTTATAAGAAAGTGGAGTCATTCTTTTATGAAAATTGTCTCTCGTGCTGTATTCTAGCCAGTCAAAAGTGAGCAGTGTGGGCATGAGCAAAGGAAGGAAAACGGCATCACACCAGATGGGGGCAGTGGGTCCAAGTATGTTTGGGCACATGCAGTGAGTCCTTGGGTTTTTCTCAGGCATCAAGGAAATGCCGTTGGTACTTAAAGGGCAAAATAGTCATCTTTCATTTGTGATTAGGGCAGCTGTGGAAAGCAAACTGTCTTGGTCTAAAACTTAAATACCAAAAGAATGAAATTTTTTATTTTCCTTTTTTTGTTGTACATGACGGATTTCCTGACTTTCTCCTTGTCCTAGGCCCCAGGCTCGATGTGAGACATTCTTCAAAAATTAAAAATTAAAAATCTGCAGGACATTTGTCTGTAGTAGGTTTTCTCAATGTCTTAGGCTCTGACTTTGGTGACTTATGCCTCCTGCTCTCCTGGGTTTGAAGAATCTATTTCTTCTACCTGTAGAAGGTCCATTTTCTCAGAGCCCCCCAGAACCTCATGTGGTCATAGATGGTTTTTTCAGAGGTGTCTAAATCTAGGGTGTGTGGTGCTAGGATTAAAGTCCTGTGATCACTAAACAAATACAGTGATTAGTTTGACACCTCCCTAATCCTGGTATTCTGGATAAGATAAAAGGGCAGAAAGATGCTTTTAAGGTTCCCTTGTTGCTTTTGCTGTCTTGCGGTTGCCATGAACTGTTTCTACTCTGTGAATCCCCTCTGCCATGCCACCCTGCCTTGGAGCCAGCTGATTATAGACCGAAACCTCTACAAAGTGTGAGCTAAATATTGTGTATTTTGTCTTAGCAAAGAGAAAAGTAACTAACACAGATTTTGATACCAGGAGTGGAGCCATTGCTGTGACATTACCTATGTGGCTCAAGAGCCTTTGGAAACTGTCTTGTGGGAAGAGGGGGAGTTAGGAAACATTCGAAGACGCCAGCTGAAACCGTAGAGCTGGAACACCTGAGGCTGTACTGTATGGGAGATTCTGGTCAGAGCTCAGAAGACCAAAGAACGGGTAAAGATGCGGCCAGGAGGTTTCTTCTGGGAAGACGGGCTGCATTGGCTGCCGGACTCCAGTTGGGATTCTTAGTTCCTTCCTTAGGCTTTACATGTGCTTTTTTTTTTCCAGCATCTTCTCTTCCGTGTCTTTGCCTCTCACTGTCCAAACTGCCTTGAGTTTTTTGCTAATTGATTCCACAGTTACTTCCTCTCCAGGTGAAAACAGTAGTTTCTCCAAAGGGCTTTGAAAAGACAGTGTCTTCTCTGAGTGCAGAAGTTGTAACTTTCTCCTTTCAGTGCAGCGGGATCAATGATGGGCATTTCCTGAAGCCCAACGCTTGTCATCCCTTCTGTCTGCCTGTGGCTTGGCAAGGGCCCTAGGTAAGCCTGATCAGATTCCGGGGTGCGACTTAGAAATTTAGAAGCATGACTGAATTTGTATGGCCTTTGTTTTTGCTTATCAGTCTTACAGCTAAAGGTGGTTCATGAGCATCCCTCCTTCAAAGCGTTACATTAAGTATCACATAGGAAAGATTTCTACTGAGGGTTTTTTGTTGTTGTTGTTGTTGTTTTTGCGTTAGAGCAAAGCATAAGTATTTCACTGCTAGCTGCCTTCATCAAAGTGTGAGCCGTTTGGTCTCTTCCTGTGTTTCTTGTGACACGTGGCCCTGCATTTTCCACCCAGCGATTGTTAGATACTGCTGCAGAGTCTTTGTCCGTGTAAACTTGGTGATATGGCCTGTTTTCACCACAGAGTACTGTCGCTGCCAGGATATGGTCAACGACTGAAAGCAGTTTCTATCTGTGACCTTTCTCCTTTGTGCCATCGGTCTTCATTATTGCAGAAATTCAGTTCACTGTGTTTAGTATGCAGGTCTAAAAAGAAACCACTAGACCCGTAAATTGCTTGAAAAGATGTTTACATTATATTAAGCTGAAGGAAAAAGAAAAATCAGTATAGTAGGACCCGCTTCAGTCACTTTCGAAAACATCTCAAGGTGAAACTCACAAACATACCAGTAAAAGAGGAAGATAGGATTTCTTACTTTTTAATAGTTGCCTTTATCAATGATGTTTTGCAGATTTTTTTTTTCACTGAGAAAAATACAACCAAAGAATGACAATGAAAGAAAGCAGTGTGCAGTTTCCAGTGCCATGTGCTTTCTGTAAAGTATGGTTAACACGCTCATCCATTGTGCCTGCTTAGGTTCTTCTTAAAGAATGCAGTGGACGCAGCGCCACCGGGCAAGTGAGGACATCCAAATTCTTTCCCGACTCTGCCCCAAAATTCCTCTGTCATTTAGTATCCTTACATCCTAAATAGGGCTGTTGGATTGACTCCTTAGAATTCTGGAGTCTTCCCTCTGAAGATTATTTTTTGTAACTTACTCTTTGGCTAGCAGAATCAGAAGGGGCTTGAGTGTACTTTTGTGATGCCTCCTGACTCATCAGGAAAGTCCCAGTGGTAAGCACAGTGCTGAAGGGTCAATTATGTCTGTTTATTTTCCCTCCCTGAGACCCAGCCCTGCCTTGGGTTTCCCCCATGATGTCATCATCTAAAACCGTGGCCCCAGGTGGGGGAATGCTCTGATATCTCTTTCCTCCCAGGCACAGGTCAGTTCTGATGATTAGTCCTGGAGATGTATGGTAAAGAATTACAGGACCCCAGGATTTTAAAAAAAAATTACAGGAGGTGACTTTGCTCTTTCTTCCATTTCTGTCATAAGCTGTTAACCCTTCCTGTTCTCATAGCTGCCTGCCTATCTTCCTTACTCTTAGTGAAAATGGCTCCATCAACTAAATATAGAAGATAAGCACTGTTAGGCATACCCTTACCATTCTCTTTCATATTCCCTTTCTCCTGTCCCTGCATCTGTGTTCTCATCTTGCTAAGAAGGATCAACTACTTCCCTGTGTGAGGTCCACCCTTGGTTCTTCTCTGGAACCTAGTTGTGTTAACCACTTTCAAATGTCTTGTTAAGCTTTGAGGTTCTGCTGGGTGCCCCAATCAGTTAATTCCATTTATTGCATGCAGCGATCGTTACCCTACTTTATAGTTGAAGGAATTTAGGCCCAGACATTGCTAGGAAGTAGGCCATGTGGGAGTTGAACTCACGTTCTTCTCTAAAGCCTATTCCCTCAGCTGCCCCTCATCTGCATGCTTTTAGTTTTGCTCTCTCTGTGAGATCCACCCCGCTGCTTAATTCAAGATGAGATCTTCACCCTCAGATACCTCATATTTTGTAACTCGGCATCAAATTATCTCCCTTGGTGGTCTTCCTGGCCCTTCCTTTTTCTCTCTCACACCCTGCTTCCCCACTTGGGACATTAACTCTGGAGGCACAGTACTCACCAGGGCCTTTATTGGGAGCCTCTGTCGCTATTGTATCCAATTTCCAGGTCATGCCATCTGGTTTCCTGTGAGTGCTTGAGCCCACTTTCTCTTTTCTGTCTCTGTAGCCTTCCTCTGTGTCAGTTACCTACCTAATGTCCCTCCTCCTCTCAGCTTCACCATCCTCAAAAATGGTTTCCATGCTTCTCCCAGGAACTGTAATACAAACCCAGAGACAGTCACAAGAGCGCTGGGAACCGCCCATCTGCTGGCTGGGATTTGGTTCTCACAGCTCTGATGGAACAGGGATCAGTTAGTTCTAAGCCACTTAAGATTGATGAGTTGATAGCATTGCCCAGGGAGAAACAATGCCTTCACAAGCTGTTTACACAGATCTTACCCTTCCTGAAGTTTGATGTAATTTCTTCATAGTTTCTTTTGTCTTTGTTGTTGAAGATCTTTGACAAATGCTTTAAAATTTCTTGTCACCTTTGTAGAAATGCCTTCTTCCATAACTTACATCCCAGAATTCCTTCTCTTTCCTTTCAAGCAGTGCAATATTAATGTTTATTATTGGATCACCTGAGGGTGAGATCAGTTTTATCTCTAGATAACTTCAAAATGAAAGAAAATAGTAAGTTCTTAGCCTATATCAGATGTTGTTAGACCCTGTAAATACATAACTATTGTGGTTGGAAATGGTTGAGACCCATTTAAAAGGTAATCTGACCCATTAGTAAAGTTTAAATGTCCCAAGTCTTTCCAATTAGCCTTCCCCTTTTGCAGTTTACAATTCTAAGAATAAAGGCACCAAATGGTGCTTTTTTCTAGATTTGTATGCCAGATGTTTGCATATTTTTCCCCAACTGAGCAGTGTAAGACAGTGGTTAAAACCACAGGATTTGATAAAGCTACACATATTGACCAGGGCCGGGTCAGTGCTTATGAAGTTGCTCAGCAGCATCAGGAAATGTTTTTATGGCTCTGACCTTGTTGCTGACTGCTCGTTGTCACCGCATCCCTCCACATAATGTAAGATCCCATTTTATAGCTGAAAAAACTGAGGCCCTAAGATATTATTATCACTGCTCATGTCAGAGTTAGAATGTTTTGCATATATTTCTGCTGAGCCTACTTTTTAGCAGTTCTTCATGAAATACAATGGAAAATAAACAGGTAAAACTCTTGTTTATTGTATCATCGTTCAGTATAAACATCTTTTTTTTTCTTTTGGCACCATAAACGATTGGGGACACTCCTGAGACTGGAGCAGTGGGAAGATTGTAATGATGTTCCAAATTTGTAACTTCTCCAGTCCTTCTGGCTAATAGAACGCACCCACTCTACTTTTGTTTTGTTTTGTTTTGTTTGTACTGGGAATTGAACTCAGGACCTTGCACTCCCCAGCCCTTCACTTCTTAATCTATTACTGTCCTGTCAGAATTCCCACTATCTCATTTCTGCCTATGCAAACAATATTGTTTGACTCATCTTTACAATGCCACTGGTAGAATCACTTCCCTGAAACTCATTTCCTTAATTTTGCTTTGGCAGTAAATTAATTTCCTCTTGATTGAGGAAACAGCTTTTCAGTAGTGTTTCTCAGATGTTTTTCTCCTGCTTTATGTGTGAAAGTGTTTAATGTGCTCTCCTTGACTGTCTTGAACTCATTTTTCTTGTCAATATACAGCATAATGTTACATCTTTCACTCTTGCATGGGCAGTGTTTTTATTTGTACATTAACTTTTCTTAATACATATCCCTGCTTGGCAACCTCAAGCAAACTTGGGGGATATCCTTGACTTGAGGCCTATCAAAATGTCACACTCTGAGAATGCCAGAGAGTCAGTTTAGCAGAGGATTTTTCATGAACAGTAGCACTAGTGTCGAGCACTTACATTGTGTTATCTCATTAGGTTCTCATGTAGACCACGAGGTAAGTGGCTTTATTCCCATTTTAAATATGAGAAAGCTAATATAGAAAAGAAAGATTACAGTGACATTCCCATAAACACATAGTTGTTGAATGATAAGGCCAGCCTGATCAGTCAGTCCCTGGAATCTGTGTTTTGCAGTGGGATCCTAAACTAATGTAGAGGTAGAAATTAGTCTCCTAATTGTTAGAAGGGTTTACTGGTTGAAGCGAATAGAGGCAGAGCTTCGGCAACAGCACTTTATGGCTATAGAAACCATAACTGGGTTAGTCTTGCCTCCAACTACAGAAGCACATATATCAGCACCCTGTTGATAACTGTAGCCAATTATCACAAACTCGGTGGCTTCAACAACACACAATTTATTATCCTGTAATCATGTTAACTTAGAAATCTAACATGGGTCTCACTGGGTTAGAAAGAAAAGAAAAAATGTTGACAAGGCCACATTTTTTTCTGGAGGCTTAGCAAAGATTGTTTCCTTGCCCCTTTCCCTTCACACTCCTTGGCTTATGTCCCCTATCTGTCTTCAGAGCCACCAGTGGCAGGATGGAATTCTCTCCTCCCATCTGTTGATGTGACTCCTCTGCGTCCCTCTTCCACATGTTAGGAATGTTGTGATGACCTCACTGCCATGTGGTTAATGCACAATAATCTATTTTAAGATTGGCTTCTTAGCAACCTTAAATAAATCTACTACCTTACTTCCCTTAGCCATGTAAGAGTCTGGTGATGAGCATGTGGACAGCTGCGACTGTTAATCATGTCATCTTGATTAGATTAAATGCCAAGGAAATCAGTAAAGCATGTTTTGGCATACATCTTTGTCTCCAGAGATGATTGCCATATTAGCCAGCAGGTTGAGTGGGGAAGACCCCTTCCCAGTTGTGGATAGCACCAACTTGCTCTTAAATGCAGTAAGACGGAAAGAAGGAAAATGCCCCATTTGAAGAGCACACCAATGGGTATGTCTTTTGCCACCGTCACCTGTGGACATCAGACTCCACTTTCTTTACCCTTCCAAGTCAGAGCCATCCCCATCCCACTCCTTGTGGCATTAGCCTCTATACCTCTACCTGTGGAAATTAATCCTGTTTTGCCTGTGAAACCAGGGAGAGTCATTACCTCCCTGATGTAGTTACCGAGCAAGACATTGCCCATTCTTCTCAGGACCCTCACCGCACATTTTCGCATCTAGGTCTATACCCCAATCTCAAATCTCAGAAGGCTTCTAAAGGGAAGTATTCAGTGAGACCCACAAGGAGATATGTGTGCTACACTTCCAGAGAACTTTTTTTTTTTAAGAATAAAGAATATTATTGAGGGAGAGATAGCTTCTGCCAGAGAAGGACAGGAGCAGGTAGATACCTGGAAAGTGGGATGCCCCCCCAGGGAACTTCTTGAGTTTTCTAATTCTTACAAATAGATCTGGGGAACAGGTAGAGGAGTCAAACTTGAGAGTGTAGGGTAAGGATGGAAGGAACATAAGCCAAGGTCAAGGTGAATTTCTTGGTATGAGCTCAGTGAGCAGAGATTTTTTTATTTAATGTCAGTTCATGGAGTTAAAAAAAAGATGCTAATAGTTTTATTTGTTGGTTGATTAAAATATGGGCCTGAAGGTGGCCAACTGTCAATGAGCTGGAGATTACTGATGTTCTTGGTTTACTGTTGATTAATTTCAAAGGTTCAGGAAAGTGGAAGTGCTGGAGGGGATTTTCCAGGAAAAACCTACTCCTCCACACTGGGACAGTCCAGAAAATATACCCTTTGGTACCACCAAAAGAAACATGTATTGGGGGGCCAGGGGTTAGCTTAGTGGAACTGCACCTGCCATGCAAGTGCAAGGTCCTGCATTCGATCTCTGGTACCTAAAAAAAAAAAGAAGAAAGAAATAAACTTTTATTGGGGGGGCAACATCCTTGAATAACTGTGTCATTTCTTTTCTTCGTATGTATGCCAGACCTTATGTTAGGGACCATAGTCACTAAGTTGGGAAACTTATAGGACGGATAAGATTGGGTCCTGGTTTGGCTGAGACCAAGTGGCAGCACTCACTGCCAAAGGCAGTATGGACATACATAACATAATGCCAGAGGCAAAGCAAAGATTGGAATGACCTGGCTCACATAGACTGTGCTATTCTCAAAAATGAAATAGATAGGAAACCTACTAAATTTTTACTGGATTTATATAAGCAAAAATAAACAAAAATTTACCTCAAATTACTGCAACAGAGAATCATGTTTCTTAATTCATTTCCAGACTTGAGCTAATTTACCGACCCAGAACTCTTTGCATGAAAGGGAGGCCAGATCTCCTTGAGGAAGGATCCTGTTGCCTTACTAAAAGGTTACACTGTTGGTCTTTCTCCCATTCTTTACCACACACTCACATTGCCTTTTACCAGATAACCATACATTGGGAGATAGGAAATGGTCAAAGATTGTGCAGACTGCTACAGCCTGGTTCTGACTTAATGCTGACCCTAAGAGACCTGTAACATCATTGTAGTCCTCCAGTGGGTGTAGGGACCAGTGGAAGTCAAGGTGATTAGTGGACTTAAAGCTCCATCTAAGAGTAGACTCAGTGCATCCCTGAATCTGTCCTCTAGTTACTTCCCTAGTTTCAGAATTCGTAATTGGGACACATATACTTAGTGCTTGGCAGAATCCCCACATTGGTTCTCTAACCTATAGGATTGGACCTATTACGGCTGTGAAAGTGATATGGAAGCCATTGGAGTTGGCTCTAGCTGAGAAAATACTAAGTCAAAAACAGTACAGAGGGATTTCAGGGGCTAATCCATGCCCTCATGAAGGACTTGAAAGATGCAAGAGCGATGATTCACACCACATCCCCATTTAACACTGCTATTTGACCTTTGCAGAAGACAGACCGATGGATTTTGGAGGATGATGGTAGATAGCGTAAGTGTAATCAAGTGGTGACTGCAATTATGCAGCTCTACCAGATTACTTTCCTTGCTTGAGGAGATTAATTCAGCTCCTGGTTCTTGATATGCAGCTTTTAATTTGGCAAATTCCTTTTTATCCATATAAATATATATCCTTAAGGTCAAACAGAAGACATTTGCTTTCAGTTGACAGAGGCCAACAATACATCTTCACTGTCCTGTCCTACCTCGGGGGTTATATCAGCTCACCGGTTCTGTGTCACAGCTTGGTTTGCAGGGATTTCTATGGCCTTTCTCTTCTACAAGGTGTCACACTAACCCATTGCACTGATAACTCTCAGTTAATTTCTTATCACTGAGACAAAATACCCAACATCTGTAACTTAAAGGAAGAGAAATTTATTCTGGTTCACATTTCAGTTCCTGTTTGGCTGCCTCCAAGGCAGAATTGGTATGGTGGGCGGGTCTGGCCATGGAAAGCTACTCATGTCGTGGCAATCAGGAAGCAGAAAGAGAAGCGAGAAACCTAGGAGGGAGACACAGTCTTATCCACTCCAGTTATCCACCTCCTAACAGCAGGTCAGCTATAATGCAACTATGTTTTTTTGTTTTGTTTTGTAACCAGGGATTAAACTTGGGACCTTGTAGTTGAGAGGCAGGCAGTGTATAGTGCAACTATGAACCCATTTACTTCCCAAAAGCCCCACCTCTGAATACATGAGGCTTTTGGAGGATACCCCAGATCTAAATCATATCAGTGCCATTTTGCTGGTTGGACCAAGTGAGCAAGAGATTGCAACCATTCTGGACTAGTTGGTAAAGCATTTGCATGTTTGAGAATGGGAAAGAAATCCAGCTAAAATTCACGGGCCCTCTAACTCTGAAATTTCTAACAGCCCAAAAGTGTGTATGCAGGCATATTCCTTCTAAGGCAAAGGATCAGTTGTTGTATTAGGCCCCTCCTACAACCATGAGAGAAGCACAATGTTTAGCAGAATTATTTGGTTTTAGAGGTAACACATTGCTCATTTGGGTGTGTTACTCTGGCCCAGTTACCAATGACTCAGAAAGATGCTAGTTCAGAGTAGGGCCCAGAACAAGGGAAGCCTCTTCAACAGGTCCATCTGCTTGGAGACTGCTCTGTCACTTGGGCCACATGATTGAGCAGATTCAATAGTATTTGAGGTGTCAATGGGAGATAGGGATATTGTTTGGTACCTCTGGTAGACCTCTGGGTTATCAAAGTAGGGGTAATTAGGGTTTTGGAGAAAGGCTATACCACGAAGTACATACACCTATTCTCCTTTTAAGAATTAACTCCTTGTCTGTCTGCTGCTAAGCCTTAGTGGAACCTAAAATCTTGACCATGAGATACCAGGTTAGGATGTGGCCTGGCTGCTCATCCTTACCTGGGTCAGACCCCAAGATGAACTGAGCAGTCATAAAGGCAGATGTGCACAACAACAATCTGTCATCAAATGAAAGTACTATATAAATGACTGAGTCCAAGCAAGTCGTGAAAGCACAAGTAAGTTGTATGAAGAGGTGGCACCAGATACTCATGTTCCTGTTCCTTCTATACTGCCTTCTGTACCCCAGCATGCACTACAGCCTCATAGAATGTACCCTATGATCCGTTGGCAGAGGAAGAGAAGACGAGAACCTCGTTTACAGATGATTATGCAAGTTATACAGACACCACCCAAAAGTGGCAAGCTGCAGTGGTGAAGGGAAATCTTCCTAGTAGACAGAACTTTGGATACACCTGCTCATCCGTTTTGCTGGGAAGAAAATATGGTCAAATTTGCATCTATATACAGATTCTTGGGCTATTGTCAATGATCTGGCTGGATAGTCAGGGACTTGAAAAGAACATGACTAGAAAATTGGTGACAGGCTGCCAGGGAAGTATCTTGTAGATAGACCTTTCTGTATGATAGACCTTTCTTCAGCTACCTCTATCTTGTCAATTAGATTCATGAACAAAGTGGCTACGGTGTTAGGGATGGGGGTCATACATGGGCTCGGTAGAACTTACTTCTCATCACCAAAGCTGACTGGCTATAAACCAGTGCTGAGTGGCTGACCTGCCGGGAGCAGAGACCAGCACTGCGTCCCCATTATGGCATCGGTCCCTGGGGTTATAATCCTGCATTTGTCTCCCATGCATGTAATGCTTCTGCCAACACTGCCGTCCATGGGCTGACAGAATGCCTCATCTGCTGTCACTGTGTTTCTACACAGCATTGCTCCTAATTAAGGATTGCACCTCAAAGCCAAAGAAGTATGGCCATGGGCTCATGCTCGTGGAATTCACTGGTCTCACCATATTCCCGTCATCTAGAAACAACTGGATTGATAAAATAGTGGAATACCTTTTGAAGTTGCATATACAGCACCAGCTAAGTAGCAATACCTTGCAGTGCTGAGGAAAAGTCCTCCAGAAGTCTAATATTCTCTGATTAGCATTTGGTGTAGTTTGAATCTAACATAGATATGAAGTCTAATATGTCTGGAAGGTGATGTTTGGAATGTGTTGTGACCCTGGGGGCACTATACTCATCAAGTTTCATTCATTGATGAACTAACGGCATATTCCTCTGTCCCCCACCCCTTCTTGCTTTCTGGATATCATAAAGTGGGTAGCATTTTTCCACCAGACTCTTCTATCCAGGGTTTCCCCTTGGAGTCTGCTAACTATGTATTGAACCTGTGAACGATTGTACCTGATCATGTGGTTCAAAGCCTTTAGAACTATTCTGTGGGAGGAGTTTGAAAAGGTTTAGAGATGCTGGCTAAAAACATCTTAGAGTGCTGTAAGCAAAAATTAAATGAGGGAATCAGGCTGTACCAGAATTCTAGTAAGAATATAGGCAGTAAAGTCCAGCTACAGGATTTAATGTTTGCCCTGCTGATTTTCAGTTTTTGTTTTTGCCTTTTCTTTTTATTCCTTCCTTTTGGAAGGTGAATATGTATACTGTGTCCTTATATGTTAGAGATTTAACTTTTTTTATTTTTACAGCAACTCCTTGAGTCTCAGAAACTTTGGACTTGAACTTTTCAGCAATGCTGGAACTGTTAAGACTTGGGCAACTCTTAGAGACATACTAAATACATTCTGCATAATGAGGTGGATAACAGTCCTTGGGGGCAGAATATTATGGTTTAGAGCTAAGACCTCATGTGTTTTGAAGGTGATTGGACCACAGTAGTGAACTCATCAGAGGATTCATCTGTTGATAAGTTCCATAGCTGAATGTAGTTAGGAGGTGGGGCCTAGCTGGAGCTTTGTCACTGGGAGAGAGATTAGAAAAGCTGTGTTCTTGTCCATACCTACTCCCTCTTCTCACTGCTTCCTGGCCATCATGAGGTAGGCAGCTTTCCTTCACCCTGGAAGTTTCTGCCTTTGAGCCTTCCCATCACAAACTCAACCTACTGAAACTGTGAGCCAAAATATACCTCCTCTTAATTTGTGGGTTTGAGGTACTTCTTCCTGACAGCAAGAAGGTGACTGATTCAGAGTTCAATATATGGTTCTGTTTTACCTACAGCCATGATTCATGGGTCCAGGAATCAAGGGCAGAAATGGGAGTGGTACCACTCAACATTACCCCTAGTGACCCACTAGCAAAATTTTTGCTTCCTATTCTTGTAAGCTTTCACTCTTTTAGCCTAAAAAGTCTTAGTACCAGAGGAGCAAAGGCTTCTGCCAGGAAGTGTAACAGTGATTCCACTGAACTGGAAGCCAAGGCGTCCCTTTGGCCATTTTGGATCCTTCATTCCTCTGAGTCAGCAGCCTAAAAAGAGAGTTAAGTGTTGGTGGGGGTGATAAATCCAGACAACTAAGAAATAATTGGACTTCTACTCCATAAAGAGTTTTATAGTGTGCAAGAGATCCTTTAGGCTATTTCCTAACCATGCCCTGTTATTAGGGCCAGTGGGAAACTACAAATATCCATATGTATGCTGATAGTTGTATCATGTTAGGCATAATAATGAATACATTGTATTGGAGATTAAATATGGCTGGTTGTTAAGTTGACATGGTTGGATTGTGACCTTTAATCATATGTCAACTTGACTGGATCAAGAAATATTTTATTTAACATGTTAGTAAAGCACATTTCTGTGTGTGTCTGTGGGTGTTTCCAGAGATGATTGGCATGTAGGCTACCAAACTAAGGAGAGCAAGACCCACTCTGGTTATGGGTGGCACCAGCCAGTAGGATTTTTAAAGTGAATGAAATAAAAGGGAGAGAAGAAACAAGTTGACATACTTTAAAGAAAGAGCTCCATTCTGCTTGAAGAGGTTTGTTTTTTACTGCCCTTTTCTGTTGATGTTAAGAGTCCAGCCTTTTAATGAAAAATCTTAGTAGCAATTTTCTAGGAAGTTTCAGGCCTTTGATCTCCAGCTGGAGATCTGTCTTTTTCTGTGGTTTCCAGTTTCTGTCAGTTATGCTCCTCTAGAGAACCCTCACCACCGATATAACATTTTTATGGAGAGGGGCATTATTTCACAGTGAAATAAATACATATGGCATCACAGTCCATTGGGATATAGCCACTGAGATTTTTGCAAACTGTTTCCATTTTAAAACAGTGTGTGTCTGTTTAGGCTGCTATAGTGGAATGTCAACTGGATAGCTGCTAACAAATGCCTCACAGTTTATGAAGCTGGGAAATAAAAAGTTTTTTAAAAAGGCTCCCTCAGTCTTCTTTTATAAGGGTACTAATTCAGTTATGAGGAGTTTGACCCCACAATCTAATCTCATTCTCCTAGGTTTAGAAATTCTACCTAGGAATTTGGTGGGGTGGGACACCCAAACTTTCAGAGTATAATAAGAGTGTTACTCAAAACTTTTAGATGAAAAACTCAATGAGGTTAATAGTTTGCCCAAGATACATTCAATGATAAAATTCAAATATTTGGACAATACTGCATTTCTTTTTGTTTGTTTGTTTGTTTCATGTCTCTCAGAAAACCGCACAAGGTTGAACTGTAGTGGTGAATATAGAAGAGCTATTTTACTGGAAATGAGAAATAAGCTTGCAGGCTTGGGTAACAGTGCCCCCTCATGAAATGTGCTTGGCTGGTGTATTCTAGCTTCTGACTAAATGCTCATTTCTGTGATGGAGTCCCCCAAAGAAAGACAAACACTCTTAAAATTACATATTTCAATCAGAATTTCTTTTGGGAGTGTTGTCCCCTTTCCTCAGCTTGGTTGTAAATTGGTTGTTCTTGATCATATAATTACATTGAGCATTAACAGTGTCTTTATCATTTTATGCTGTATATGTATATTGCCATTTATGGGATTTAAATTTTGATCAGTAAACATTCACTACGTGTATTAATGGTTAATGATGTGAAACAGTACAAAGAGATGGGCGGACTGTGAAGATGAATTTATTTCTTAACTGCACCTTCCCCTTCCAGTATCCTGGCAGGATAGCACCAAATCATTACAAACACTGATTTTAAAGTCTGCACTTCTTCCCCTTCCAGCATTGTGTGCTCTGTACCCTCAGCCTGATGCTGACTCCCATTTTGCCTCTATCCTAGATCTCAATTGCGATCTGCTAATCTGGGTTATTTTTGGACCTCTTGGTTCATTTAATCCTCCTAAATTGAAAATCAAAAAGATAAGCGATTTTCTATAAGCTGTATACCTAGAAATTAGAGACCTTTGTTTAAAGAGAAAACTGTAAAGTGTTCCTCTTGAAAGAGGGAAATAGGACTCTAGTTAACAAGTATTACATGTATGTAATATAATATAAACCATAACTTAATACATGCTTGCCTTAAGGTTAAAAGTTCAAAATGGAGAAGAGTAATAAAGGAAAATGGTGGGAAGAGACAAAGCAGGCAGAAAGATAAGATGAGGTCTGGCTGCATAGACCCTGTTAGGGGGTAGCCACTGGAGGTTTCTGTGGTGTCAGTCTCATAATCACACTTGCAAGTGAGAATACACCAAATATGCAACTCCTTGAAAGTTGAAACCAAGTTGGAGCTGGTGATAAAAATATGCCACCATTTTGTTGGCTAGCCTGCTGGAGAAAACCTTTGTTGGTACAAGCTGGAATACTCATTTGACCTTTTGTTTATCCCCATCTGAATTTCTTTGGGGGTTAATTTGGCCTTTCCCTGGAGACAAATGTGACAAAAGGTTGGGAAGAGCAGGAACAGAGTTCTGAATTTTCAAGAGCACCAAGACCTCATCTGCAAGCACGGTGGCTTTAGTGCCAGCTGCTGTCCCTATTTAGCATGTGGTGGTTGAAAAGTAACAGGTTAATTTTGGTTAGTAGGTATATCACCTGTATAACAGAACCAGTAAAATGATTTCTTGATAACTGTCCCCGACACTCTCAGCCCAGGAAAGGACATCAGATTATGTACTTTCTCATGTTGGCTTTTCTATGTCCTGACCCTCAATACCCCTCACCTCTTGGGAAAGTTGGGAACTGTCTCTCCTTAATTACTCATGAGTCCTAGTTTAGGAAAAAATTAATGTACATACAAATAGTTTATTCTGGAAACTTGTAACAAATTTCTGGCACTGGGTTAATTTTAGCCTCTTTTGTGGATTCAAAAATGTTTTACCAAAAAGCTTGAACTAGGAGAGTAGATAATTGATTTCAGCTGGTAGGGGAACAAGCTACGTGGCAGAGGCAGATTCCCAAATGTGACAAATTCTGAAAGTAACAAAGCAACCATTGTTTTAAAAATATATGTTTTTAAGATAGGGAAATTTGGATATCTGAGTGGAAGGTTGAGATTTGCAACCATGAGAAAGCTAACAAAACAAGATGAAATCTTGGAAGTTGGTCGATCTGAGTGGTGGGAATGTGGTGTTTATCCTGTGATCTTCTGCATCTGTGACTAGGGTGTTTACCCGCCTTCCTGAGGCGATGGTCAAGTTGTGCCTACCGTTCAAAGTCATCACACTTTAATTCCTGTTGCATAGCACATTGTCACCAGCCCATAGCCAGTACAGCCAGATACCACGTGAAGCTGCTTTATTAACAATTGCCTTCATTTTATCCAGAGCTATTATATGAAGACCAAGATGTTAACCTAGGTACAGTTGGTTCACCAGCCCTTGGAAGATGGAGATGTAGCTGTTTTTTAAAAAACAAAACAAAAACTTGACTTTATTTTTTCTGTAGGACCACCAGCAGGCCTCAGACCTTCTATGATGGGAGTCATTCCTGTGCCAGGGGAGTGTGCCATATTCCAGTGGCTGAGCCATTCTGCCCCAAAACAAGAGAGGTTTGTAGTCTTTCTGAAAGATACAGCAGAAGAGCTAGATCGTGAATGACACAAGCAACTAGATCACTTGGCTGAGCAAGTGGTCCCTCTTCCTCCCTGAGTTTACTTTTTTTTTTTAGATAGGTTCTCACTTTATAGTTTAGGCTGTCCCTGAACTCATTATGTAGCCTCAACCACCAGGCAATCCTCCTGTCTCTGCCTCCTGAGTTCTGGGATTACAGGCATGCGCCACCACACCTGGCTCAAGTTTGCTTTTTTATGCAAAGTTTTATGAACTGTTGTTTCCCTCTGTAATAATGCCTCTAAATTGCAACCTACCTTTTTTGAGAAGTTTCAATTTTACTGTCAGGATCCCTTTCAAATATTTTGATGTTGGATGGTGTATGAGTAAAGAGTGGACATTCTCAGCCCGATCATTTGGGGTCAGGTCTGCTCTCTTCAACTTAAATACTGGATGTAATTGAGCAAATGATTCAGTATCTCTGGGCTTCACCAATCTCACTGGTCAAATGGAAGTAATGATAGAGTGCACCTCCTAGAACCATGTGCGGAATTACAGAGGTAATGCAGAGAGTACCTTGCATTGTGCCTGTCAGTAACGGAACATCTAATGTCTAATAACTGCTTTTATGAATTAAATTATTATTGATAATCTAAATGTGGTAAGATTGGCATCTTTTGCTCTGACATGAGTATGTCCATTACTGTGTAACTTTTTCTCCAGCGTTATATCAGAAGTACAGTGGCAGCTGCATAAGGGCCAGTGATGATACTTTATAAGGTGAAGTATCTCAGTCTGAATTTCGAGAGACTAATGTTCACCACAGTTCAAAGGTCCACTGCTTAGTCCATATGTGCTACTTTCTTTACAATCTTGGGATTAAAAGACAAGTACAACCCAAAAGATCAAAAGTATTCTCAAACTTCTTAATAAATTCTCCTTTTAAGTTAACTTACAGAATGTACCTACCTGAACATGTTATTCATTCAGGTAATTTAATACCACATATAGAAAGTAGACAATTTCTTTTAGCTTTCACATCAGTCCTATGTAATGTTGGGAAACCAGTTTCATTGTAGCTAATGGCAGGGACACTTTAACCTTACTCTGGTGTCAAAGAAATAGACGTCAGATCTGGGAGTGCATGGGGCAAGTGAGCATTTCATATGTACTATTGTACATCACTCCTCTGTGATGTCTGTGAGAGTTCATTTTTCACTTTTTTTTTTTAATGATGGATAAAACTGGGTGTGGTGGTGCTCTCCTATAATCACAGCACTTGGGAGGCTAAGGCAGGAGGATCACCATCAATTCAAGGCAAGCCTGAGCTATGTATCAACATCTTGTCTCAAAATCCTAAGGGAAAAGGAAAAAGATGAGTGAAGTCTGCATTTGTGTATATAGTATGTTTCTGGATTTTTGTCAGCAGAAGATAGCAGAATTATGCTAGTCTTACCTCTGAAACAAACATCTGTCCAGTACAAAATGAAGTGTGAGTAAAATTTTGTCCATTTGTTCCTGGGGGCAGCTTGGGAAGAAACAGTCTGAAGAGAGAATACAATATGCATGTTCATATGAAATCTAAGATCTGTTACCAGGCAGAAAGTTGTGACTTGGAGAACTTGGACTAGATATAAGTAGGAAGTGCTAACAATCTACATAAAGCACTTGTCACTGTGACACTAGAATGTTAATTTCTAGTACTATAATTTAGCCTCCCATGATACTGAAGTAATTCAAATAATAATTAATAATGAGAATTATCCAAGTGAGAGACCACCCCCCACATAAAGACTGAGAGAACACTAGGGAAGGCAGTTGAAGAAAATGGCAAAAATAAACTTTCAGATATTATTTTTTTCTTATATATTCTAATAGAGATTTTAAACTATTATCCAAAAATGTAAAAAGTGGATGATTTTGCCACTTTCAACACCAATGTAATCTTTCACATAGTTATTCATTCATATGGAAGGATTATCACAATGTCATTGTTAAGTGGCAAGCAAGTAGATAAAATTTTTGCCATATACTACCATTTGTTAAAATCTGTATATGTTAAAAAACGGATGTATTAATATTTATATAAAAATAGAGTTTCTAGAAAGCTAACCAAAAAACTTGTAACAGTGCTTTTTTTCTTGGAGAGGTTTCCTAGAAAAGGGTGGAAGGAATATTTCAAAATAACATCTTTCTGCACTAGTATTGCATATTCTGAGAATGATGTCACTCTTAGTCATATTAAGAGATAAACTGATTGCTCATGCATTATATTTAGACTGCTGATCTAATATTGTATTGCTTGTCCCCTTGTGAGGATTATGGTGGTTTCAGTAGTACCATTATGATTACTTAAGACAAGAAAATGAACTCATCTTACCCTCAGAACTGGGGTTTGACCCTGTAGTTTGTTTTATCTGTTATTCTGGGAGCACACAGTGTTGGCTTTCTTGGTGAGGCCCCCAGAGTCTGTTGCTGTGGCCAGTCTGAATCCATAAACCTCGATTTCCTCCTCCACACAAGCATGGTACCCACCTCCCAGAGTGATGAGGAAGACTTATAGGCTCACTCTTTGCACATAACTACAACACTGAAGCTTAGCCAAGACACACAGGTCCATTATTCTTTAGATACTCAGTGAAATCTTAATTTAGAAAAATCAGAGGAGGAGAGGAGGTAGGGATTTGCATTTATAACCTATACCCTTTAGTGAATGTTTTGATTGAGCATCATCTTATTTTCAGTAGTTATAAAATAAATATGTCACATTAACTGTCCTTTGTCTACTGCTTGTGATGGTTCTAAATTTGGAGTTAACAAGGCTCTTAGTAAAATTGTTTTTCCAGCTGCCATGGCATACTATGAGTTATTTGTAAGGAAATTAGTTAATTTGCTTATGTAGTTAAGAAGCACAGATACAATTTTGGCCTAGATTAGAACCTCGTTTTGTTTGATTTTGAGTCATTCAGTTTTGTATGTCTCCTATTCCAGGGACCTTAGCATTTATAAAGTGTTTTCAGTGTTTCCAGCACAATTTTGTACTGTTGTATACCTTAGCTCATTTAATCGTCATGATATCTGTCGTATCTTTGAAACATACAATACTATTTGTATTTTACAGATGAGAAAATTGAGGCATACAGAGGTTAAGTGACTTTTTTTTTTTTTCCTCTGATACTGGGGATTGGACCTAAGGTTTTTGTACTTAGCTACATCTTCAGCCCCTTTTTATTTTTTATTTTGAGACAGGGTTTCTCTGAGTTGATAAATTAGCCTTGCTGGGCTTGAACGTGAAATTCTGTCTCAGCTTCCCAGAGTCCTGGGATTAAAAGTGTGTGCTGCTACCCTCAGCTAAGATTTAATTTTTTTTAATTAAAAGGTAAGGCATGTACTAAGACAAAAATTAATAACCTCAAAATAGACTTGCTTTATTAATTAAAACACTAACAAAATGATCTCACTTTTTAATGTTTCTAAAAACTTGTACATGGCCTTGCTATTAAAGGAGTACCAAGGTAAGTTTTTCCTGGACAAAAATTATTAGCACAGTCCTATTCTCATTTCACTATATGGCTTTGAAGCAACAATAGGCAAAAGAGAAATCAGTTTCTTACCACAGAAAAGCTTATATAAACTGCAGATTTGGTATAAAAGCAGTGAACTTAGCTTCTCAATACTGTGGGATATCGAACTCAGCACATGACAAGAGGCACCTCAGCTTAGTTTGAAGATCAAGAGCTAAGACAAAAGTCTGAATCCACAGACAAGCTTGAATTGAATGGATTAAGCGTAATTGCACAGAGAAAGGTCCATTCTTTCCCTTGTAGCTGTGACTGTGTGCAGGGAGCTGAGAGAACAGTCTTGTGTAAAGCGAGTCAGGGGCTAGGAAATACCTTTCTGTGGTCTTTCAGGCTCTCTAACAATGTTATACTGAAAAATCTGCTTGAAGTTATTAACTTGATAAATATCCAGGAAAATAAAGCCTTAAATTGAACGTATGTCTGTGTGTTTTGAGTTTGTGATTCTTCCCCTTCCAGGTCCTCATAGAGACCTCTAAGAAGCTGGGACTGCGGTGCCACTCGAAGGGGACGATGATCACAATTGAGGGACCTCGTTTTAGCTCCCGGGCAGAAAGCCTCATGTTCCGCATCTGGGGAGCAGATGTTATCAATATGACCACAGTTCCAGAGGTAGTTCTTGCTAAGGAGGCTGGAATTTGCTATGCAAGCATCGCCATGGCAACCGATTATGATTGCTGGAAGGAGCACGAGGAAGCAGTAGGTGGAACTCACTTCTGAGCGTGTCTAGCATGGGCTTCAGGGTGGCTTGAGTCATGGATGTCTTAATTATTTCTTTTATGTTTGTTTCAGAGAGTACCTTTCTACAAGGTTTTTGTCATTAGGTATTACCAAATATTTCCTATAGCTCCCATCAGAAGATAAGAATAAAGACCTTCGTAGGGAAAGAGGGAAAAAGAAGACACTTTATCCAAGAATCAATAGGGAATGGTAACTGTAGCCATGCAGATGTGTTGGGAATCACAGTGAGGCCTTATTTTAAGGATAATGGTGTAGTTTAATAGTAACGTCCTTGTGTTGTGCTATGCTACTGTTTATTGTTTTCTGGGGGAAATAAAAACTATTACCTCGTCTTATAAGAAGACTAATATCACTTCGTACCTGTTTGAGCTACGATGGCAGGGTGCTGTGCTCAGTATGGGAACTGTCATAGTTAACAGACAAGTCTTGGTTCTTTAGAGTGAAGCAGAGCTTGAACAAACCAGTGTTGGAAAGCTAAGTATTATGAAGAAATAGTATGGTGCGTACAGGAATATCAGTCTACTTGAATTTAAAGTCTGAAAAGTCTTCCTGGGTTTAAGTGTGGTGAAAAGTGGGGGCACTGATAAGAGGGGGAAAGGAAGCGAGCAGTGGGATACAGCAGGCAGTAGGGAGGCCAGTGAGGGAGGGGTTTTAGGAAAGGAAGATAGTAGAATCCAGCCAGAAATTGAGGATACTCTTAACAATGACATCAGACTGCAAAAATAAACACTTTCATTATGGAAAACTTTAAATATCCATGAAACCCATCAGCCAACTTCCACAATTATGACCTTGGCTGATCTTGTGTCATATTTATGTCCCTACCCATATCTCCCTCCCCTCCCCTCATTTTGAAGGAAATATTTTTCTAAAAGCACTCCCACCCCTTTTTAGTAAAAAAAGAACATAGCCGTAATATACTGTACCCGAAAGCTGATAGTGGTTTCTTAATCTAATCATATATCTAGACTGTTCACATTTTCCTTACAATTTTTAACAGTTCAGTCAAATCAAGATCCCTTGTAGCCAAGGATTTAGCTCAGTGGCACTGTGCCTGCCTTGCAAGCACAAGGTCCTGAATTTGATGCCCAGTACTGGGTGGGGGGGAATGAGGGTCCCTTGTAATACATTTATGTTAATGATGTGCCTCAGGTGTATATTTTAACCTAACATTTCCTTTCTTTTTTTCACTCCTTGTCTTTTACTTGAAGAAACTAGATGATCTGTCTAGTCATTTGTCTCATTTTAAAATAAAGGAGCAAAAGTACAAAGAATTTTGAAGGAAGAAGTATAGCGGTAACTAAGCACATTTAGGGCAGGTGACATCTTTAAAGAAACCCTTACACCATCTCAGAGAGTTGTTTCATCACCCAATTGCTCATAAAGCAAGGCAAAATATTCTTGCCATCTGTGTGCCCCATGTGCACACTGTTTGGGGGCATAGATGGACACAGGTTACTTTTCATAAATTTCTGGCTTATCCTGACTCCTCCGTGTAATTAACTATTAAGTATTAAAATACTGAGGCACAGGTGATTTACAAAACCTGGCTTTTGGTCACACAGTAATACGCCGGCAGCTTCGTAACCTGCCCAAGTTAAGTGATAGCCCAGGCTCATGATACTGAGCAGCTGCTTCCAAATAATAGAAACTCCAGCCCCTGCCACCCCCTTAGAGCAAATCACATTCTGCCTATGGCTTTCTGCTCGATCTCCTTTGCAGAAGCAGCAGTGATGTTCTTTAATAAGGATGAAGATTAGAAGGCAGTCAGTTACTTTATTCAAAACTAGTGAAATTAAACTCTGTAATGCCACAAGGAAGAGACATAAGGATGGTGTCAGCTCAGCAGCAGTGTGTGTCATTGTGCTTTAAACCAAATACATGACCTGGCATGGCAAGAAGGTTGGAGTTGCCTAAACTCATTTTCATTTGTAATGGCTCCAATTTACTTGTGACACTAGGCAATTGATTTATCATGTTTACTCCTCTGTGGAATGAAACCAGGGTTGAGAATGAGTGATGGGAGTTGTTTAGTTACAATCCTGACCTTGCAATATTACCTGGAGAATTAAACTAAATGATATTTGTAGAACAATAAATGTAGTGCTGGTTTGTAGCCACAATAGAGTTGGGGAGAGGTGTCATATCAGGGAAGAGTTTGCAAAGAACATAACTTTTAGACGTAAGCTGAGTTTTGTCTAGGAGGTGAGATTTTACTGTGACTCATAGGGTCAATAGGAAGGGAGTTTTGGGTGGAGCCCAATGCAAGAACAAAGAAAAGTGTCTGTATCTTTTTCACAGGAAGTGTATAAAAATAAGTAAAAATAGATAAATCTCTTGGATGCTTCATGTCCGTGCATGTAGTAACTGAAGAGTTGACTATGCTCTTACGTGTACTTGGTAAATATCCAGCCAGCCCCTTATTTTGTGTTCCACAATAGTGAGAACTTCCCTCTGCTGTTGTGCTCACATTATCTTCTTAAACTCTTCTCAGTTTTTGTGGAAGCAGCCTGGACTTATACTTGAAGTAGAACGGTATAATCACTGTGCCCATGAATCTTAGATTTCTTCTTAGCATAGTAAAGCATAAGTATTCTGTCTCTGGCAGTCAGTTTTATAGTCATAACTTCTTTCAACTTTTTCTTGTGAAGCAGTTTCAGTCACATCTAAAAGTAGACAGTGGTATAAGTATCCATGAGTCCCAACATCCACCGTCCACCATTATTATATCAACTTACAGCCAATCATGTTTGATCTGTACAGTCATCCATAATTTTAATCCAGAAACATTCAGGAAGTATCTAATATAATCACACTTATTACCGTATTCTAACAAAAATTCCTTAATGTACCTGGACAAAATTCAAGTTTCTAGTTAAATGTAATAAATTATGTGTTTTTCTTGCAGGTTTTCTATAAGGAAACCAAAGCCCTTGTGTTGTTGAGCTTCCCATAGTCTGAATTGCTAATAGCTTCTCTTGAGAGCGATTTGACTATTTTTCCTCTTTGTTGTCTATAAATTAGTAGATGGATCTACAGATTTGAACAAATTCAGTTACCTACCTGGAAGCACATAGTGTAATTAGTGGTGTTTTGTTTTGTTTTGGAGGTGGATTGGCTGATTATTTTGTGAACAGCTAATCTATTAGTTCATTGGGAGGCATAAAAATGGGGATAATATGATTGCATACTTTTTATTAGCTAGAATACTGTTAAAAGAGAAAATACTTACCTATTTGGTTAAAGTGGCAACAATCTTAAGAGATGAACTCATTGTTCTTGTACCTGGAGAAAACAGCTGCATTTCTCAACCTTGCTACCTAACCTTGCTGAGATATTTTCTCAGAGACTGCTTAAATTGTTGGTGCTTCTCAGATATCATTGGGTTTCTCCAAGATTTATACCCAAGACTAAAATCATCTTTCTTTGTTTTTTTTTGTTTGTTTGTTTGTTTTGTTTTGTTTTTTGGTACCAGGGATTGAACTCTGATCCTTGTGCTTGCAAGGCAGGCCACCGAACTGCTGAGCTAAATCCCCAGCCCTAAAACCATCTTAATAAATGCAGTTTTTGGACTCTGATTAAATTTGGACTAAGGAGACTTTATAGATCACATTTGTCTTAGTCTGTTTGGGCTGCTGTAACAAAAAAATCTCATATGCCAGGCAGCTTCTAGACAGAAGTTTATTTTTCACCGTTCTAGAGGCTGGGAAGTCCCAGTTCTAATTCAGTGTCTGAGGAGGGCCCATTTCCTCATAGCCATCTTCTCAGAGAACCTCACATGGCAGAGGAGTGAGAGAGCTCTCTTTGACCACTAATTTTATTCATGGGGGCTCTGTGCCTATTTATGACCTAAACACTTCCTAGGTGTCCCACTTCTGAACATCTTCACATTGAGAGTTAGGTTTCAATTTATGAGTTTCGGACGAACACAGACATTCACACCAGACCAGTTTGGAACTCAGGAAAATGTTCTGTAAATAGCAATGGACTTTTAAATTCTAGTAATAGCCTGTGCTCTTTGTTTTTTTTTTTTAGGTTTCAGTTGATCGAGTTTTAAAGACTCTGAAAGAAAATGCTAATAAAGCCAAAAGTTTACTTCTCACTACCATACCTCAGATAGGGTCCATGGAATGGTCAGAAACCCTCCACAACCTGAAGGTAAGTGTCCTTTGCTGTGTGCATATAGGTATTTTAAGGACTTTGACCACTTTTTTTTCTGACTTACACTTCACCCTTGGTCCAGCTCCTCATAGATTTTATACAAACCTGGATTCCTTTTTTTTTTCACCAAGTTTTCATGCCATTTACTTCCATACTTGTAAAATTGAGCAATGATATTTTCTGGCTGGTAATGCAAGGCCATTGGAAGCTGGGGTGAGGGGAGTTTTATATCTAGTGCCCTAGATTCTTCATATTGTCCTAGAGGCCATCTCTAGGTCTCACTCAGAAGCCTGATATTTCTTACTCTCCATATGACTTACATTGTTGTCAGAAGTATTTTCTCTTTGTTAGATCCATGCAAAGTGTTGGCAAGCCATTTAAAGCCAGAATTCTTACATAGCAATACCAAAATGTTGCCAAGGAATATCTGCGTAAGGTCATTGTTGCGTCAGACTAAATAATTATAAGCATGACACAGGTTGCATATTGGTAGCTTTCATAATTCCCAGAACATAATTTAAACTGACTGCTAAGCTCAGAAATGCATGATATTCTTTATACATTTTGTGACTCTCTTGATTAACTGAATTGATAAAATATTGCCTCAAATTGTTCATTTATTGCATTTATCATAATACCCCAAAAGGGGTATAGCTTGAAGTCTCCCTAGAGCACACTTTTGGGTCTTGTGACAATAACTGACAGAGAATTTGAAGAGTTAGTAGAAACCCTCCTTAACCTGAATTATCACCTATGAACTCAGCTTTTAGTGTGGTGAAAACACTATGTAGCTTTGATATGTAGCATTTGCTAACTACATGTTATAAATGCTCCAGCATAGCCCATTTAAGAACCTACATGGAGATACTCAAGTTGGGAAGTAGCCCTTGCAACTGGTACAAGTAACTAAGGTGTCTCACCCTTTAGAACTCACAGTCAGGAATGTTAAAATTTATAATCCATCTTCCCTACTAGGAAACACATTTGTTGCTTTTAATACTTCATACCTAGGAGATAAATGTTATTTAATATAAATATTTAATGAATACACGATAGCCCCCTTTCTCCCATGTTTCATCATAACTGAGGTACAGGAAGCTCTTATTCTAATTATAAAGAAAAAGGAAACAAAAAAGAATTGTGTAGAAACAGATGGATTTTTTAGTTTCTATTTTATAAGCAGTTCCATTCAGCTGAGTGTATACTGAACATAGTGTAGGACAGCACAGCTATAGCTTGTCTAGCATTCACCTGTTGGTTCTTTGGAAACATGACTCTTGATTTTGCTGCTGCACAGACAGTTAACCAACAGCAAAGTATGATGCAGAAGTGCTTTTTTTTTTTTTTTTTTTTTTTTTAAGTCTCCACTTTCACCATAATCTCTTTAAGAGTTAAAGATAATTTTTTTAAGTAAAAATGCTTAGATAAGGTAAATCAGTGTTTCTTTTTTTGAAACTTCTGAATTGTACATGAAATCATGTTTTTACATACATGCATTTTTAGTGGGGGCTGGTAGTTTTCATCAAATTGTCAGAGTTGAGAGAAAATGAATTGCTACTGTAGACAAAATTGAACATTATAACCTCTGTTCTGGAGCATTAAGGAAAACCATACTAATAATTTCTTTTTCTGGATAGTATTGTTAGTCTTCTAATCACTGAAATATATATCATTCATCCACTCAGTTCATTTTAGAATGACTTATGTGTCTACTGTATGTCGGTTTCTAGTTTGGAAAGATTGGGCTGGGGATTTAGCTCAGTGGTTCTGCTGCCGGCCTCGCAAGCACAAGGACCCAAGTTTGATTCCCAGTACCCCCCCAAAAAAAAAAGGTTTGGAAAGATACACAGACTTTGGTGATAATTTTACAAAATCAAAATCTGGTGTTTTCTGTTGTGTTTCGAATCTGGTATTTAACAGGCACTCCAGGCAATTAGTGTGCTCCCCTACCTACACAGCTCATAATCTCTGCCTATTTTTTTCCTTTCAGAATATGGCTCAATTTTCTGTTTTACTACCGAGACACTAAAACAGCATGGCTGCCTAGAAGAAAAGACGACTTCCTCATTTTAATCATTTTGGGAATTGTACTTAACTTAAAGGAAGAAAGAATAGGAAAGACGTTCAGCTTTCATGCCCTTGCCTGTAAAAGAAGAATGTGTAGTAAGAAAGACAAGACAGTGCATGTTAGAGACTCCACCTAAAAGACTTGGCCTACTTGGAAACACAGAAGAAAGGCAAATGGACAGCAGACATGGGAGGAATCTTTCATTTTAGAGAAAACTTAAGCAGATAACATTCTCTTTCCCTCCTATTAAATTTAAAACAATAAAAGCTGAGGATAATACCCAATTTCCTATGCTACCAGGGAATGTGAGGAAAAAATGGGACTCTTTTATTTGTGTGACTAAATTGGTACACTCTTTCTCAGGAGAAGTTTGGTAAAATGTCTCTGAAGGCTGAAAAAATATGTATGCACTTTGTGGATCCCTTCTAGGAATTTCTCTTTAAAAATGTGCCAGAATACATACAAAGAACTGTGTATAAAGAAAGGTTTTATTAGTGTTAGTTATAATAGCGAGTATCAAAACAATCTGAATATCCAACAGTTGGAGGTGTACTGTGTTTTATTTATGATTGGATTGTGAAGCAGTCAACTGAATGTCATATTTTCAGATAATTAATGTCCTAAAGAATTGGTTGCTATGTAATAAAAATTGTTTAAATTGTAAAGCATTTTACAATACTAGTTTTGTTTTAAAATGCCATGCAAATGTACAAAAAACTAGAAGGAAATATATAAAATCTTCTGTTATATTTGAGGAAGGGATACTGGATAATTTTTTATTTTCTTTACATATTTCTGCATCTATGCATTTTTCTACAGTGAATATAATCAAATAATAAAATTGTAAAAATAAAAACTGGCTTAGGTAAAAGTTTTTTTTAAACCCTTTCTGTTAATAAATTTCAGATGGTATTATAAAGGGGGGGTGTGTTTTAAGGAAGTTACATCTTTATTCTGTTAAAAAGGAGGCCCATTGGCAGTCATACAGTCAGAACAATACTAGGGTTTGCAACAGCTTCCTGAGGAAAAGCCAGATGTTTAAGACTGAGCTGGTCTAATAAGTTAAACTGTAGAAAACTAAATACACACGTACGGGTAGTGTGTCACACATTTTTTAAAGTTAATATTTGTTTCAATTCCTTTTTTATTGAGTTATTTTACATGAGTTGGTGAGTTTTGTTTTTAATGAAAAGAGTGAAAGCATATTTTTACTCTTTTAAAGAGTGTAAAGTAAATATGCTTGTGTCTTTGAGATTGACTCCAGGATAATAAGCTGAGTTATCTGGGTTACATGTGACAGATTCTTGGATTTCCTGATGCAGGTGGATGATTATTAGAGATCCACGAAGAACCTAAGAATCTGAACTAGGGTTCTCCAGCTGTGTAGCTTAATTATTTTCACTACGCTGTAATACTGACAACACTACTTTTCCTTCATTCTCAGTAGGTATCTTGAGAATGCTTGGGCAAAATTGTGTGGACATTTGTTTTGCTGCCTTTAGAAAATAAAGCCATCTCCAACACGGAGAGGCATGTTTCTTGATTCAGTAGCCTTTTCTAGCAACCTCATTTGCAGACTTCCTAAATGAATGGCATAGTAGGGTCCTGTTTTATTTATTAATTGTTCACTTTGTATACAAAATCAGTATCATTCTCCGACCTTGTTTTAGGACATTGTCCAATGCCTTCTGGAACACTTCTCACTCTGATACACTACCTTAAAAAAAAAAAAATGAACACCATAGTAATTTTTGAGCATTTTTAAGTTTCCTCAGTGGATGAAGAGAATAATGGCTAACATAAAAGCTCTAGCTCAGTTACTTAGCCCACTATCAATCAGTAGATTTGCCTCTCCTTAGAAAGAAATTTATTGGCAATGTAATCTGCTGAGTGTTTGGCATTGGTTTTCATGATTTTAAGAATGATACCCTGAGTAGTTCACACTCAGATTTATGAGCCAAGAAGAATGAAAAGGTTTGGATTGGTAGGGTTTCCTTTAATACCTGAAAATATTTTGCAGATTACATTTCAGTTTGCCCACAACAGTTTCAGGGGAACACTGTTTGTCTAACAAGCATCCATAGAAGGATAAGAGGACTGGGAAGACCATGTGCCTTAGTTACATTTCCCATCACTGATACAAAATACCCAACTGCCAAGATTTTAAAGGAGGAAGGGTTTCTTTTGGCTCCCACAATCTAGAGGTTTCAGTCCATACCTGGCTGGCTCCAAGGCAGGGCATCATGGAAGAGGAGAAATAGTTCACGGCAAGCAGGCAGATGAGAGCCACAAGCAGCAAATCCAAGCAACCTTAGCAGCTTCTTTCTGCGCCTTGTATATTTGATCTGGGCTACCAGGCTTAGGGTTGGAGCCAAACCTAATCAGCCAGTGGACTTATTTAATAATTACCCTTAATCCCAGCATCACACACTCTAGGTCCAGCCACCTGTGAAAAGCCCCCACCTGTGTCTTCATGAGGCTTTGGGAGGACATCTAGACACAAGCCATGACACCATACCATGTAAATAATGGTCCAGGGACTGGTATATCTAACCGAGAAAAGCCTGAAGGATTTTACATATGTAAAGAATTGCTGTTTATTTGTAGACATCATTTTGTAAGCCTCCGTAAGGGCAGGAACTGTGCCTTTTTAAATTTAGTGTAGAAATCTTTGTATAACTGAAAATCTAATCACACTTCTTAAACCCCTTCATGGGCTTTCCCAGCCTCCATCCTGTATCCTGTCAGCGTTTGTGGGTTCTTTCACTGGTAGAACAGGCAGTGGGGCCGGGGATTTAGCTCAGTGGTTCCTCCGCCTGCCTCACAAGCACAAGCACCCGAGTTCGATCCCCGGGACTAAAAAAAACCAAAATAAAATAAAACAGGCATCAGGAGACAATATCCGAGGACCACGCACTGTATCAGTCAGTGCTTACTAGAGAAACATTTAATATAGGATATATAAATACATAAAAATTTACAAGACTGGCTTACAGTGTCTGCTCAGTCAGGTGTGGAAGAGTACAAAAGGTCTGTCTGCACGGGGGATCCAAAGGATCCATTTGAAGGCCTGAAGTTCACTATAGTGCCTGTTCAATGTGAGAATCCACATTAGAAGGCCAAAGGGTCTGCACCAGAAACCTGAAGGACTGGTACTGGAGGCTGAGGGTCTGTGGTGGAAGCCAGAAGACATGGTCCAAGGTGAAGCCAAAGCTCCCTCAAAGAAACAGAAGCAATCCTTCCTTAGTTTCCCTTTTGTACCATTCTGGTGACTCCTCCCAGGATGAATCTTCAGCACCAGAACTATGCTGCGCCAATCTGGCTGAGCATCTCTTACTCAAATTGATACAATCAATTAACTACCACATCCCTCAAACTCAGTTTTCCTTCTTGTCATCATTGGTGACAGTGCCTAAGCTTGAGAGTGTACCAGTATCCCCTTGGGAGCTTGTTAGATTAAATGGTCCCCTACTGAGTTTCTGATTCAGGAGGTCTGGGATATGGCCTGATAATTTGAATTTCTAACATTTTAAAGGATATAGTTGATCCAAGAACCCCGGTTTGAGAACTGCTGCCATAGCTGTTGCCTGACCAACATCATTCTAAACCCCTGACCTAGTCAAGGACATCACTAACAGTGATGGCTTTTATAATCTCTTTCCTTTTTATTGGATCATTTAGCACACAAATACACTCTATTATTAAATATGTCTTCGCATGTGTGTGGTGCTGGGGCCACATAATTCCTAATGAAATGCTCTACCACTGGGCTACATTCCCAGCCCTCCATTAAAATTCTTCACCCAATTCTGTGTGCTATTTATCTGATTTTTTGCCTGTTAAAAGCCTGTTGAAGAATTAACCTGTTCTCGCTGCTTCCAAGTCAGATTTTGCCGCCACCCTACCTTTAACAAAAGCAAAATTACTCTCAAGGTCACTTTTTTTTTACTTCCTTTCTTTTCCTCTCAGGAGCATTTGATATCCTGGATCCCATTCCTCTTGATAAACTTTCTTCTCAAGGAAGCCTCCAAGAATACCACACCTTTCTTTTTTTCTACTCCAACTCTTGCTGCTCCTCAGTCTTCTTTGCTGGTTTTGTCTTCTCCCTGATCTTAAGGTTGCCTACACCAGAGCTCAATCTTTGGAGATGACTGTCCCTGTTCCCCAATACCCTCTTTCTCAGCACTTGCACATCTCAATTATTGGCAGTTTCCATCTTTTGGGTTCCTCAAACCAAACCTTTGAGTCTTGACTCTTTCTAAAACCTTCGTTATCAGGAAACTGTCCCTCACTACAACTATATTATCCACCCAAAGCTCTACCACTCTCATCTCTCACCTGGACACTGACTGCAGTTACCTAACAACAGGTCTTCCTGATTCTCCTCTTACCTCTTATAATAACGCAGGAGCCAGAATGATCATTTTAAAACATGTTACTCCTGGGCCAGGGATTTAGCTCAGAGGTTCGATGGCCTGCCTTGCAAGCACAAGGACCCGAGTTCAATCCCCAGTACCAAAAAAAAAAAAAAAAAATGTTACTCCTCTACTCAGACTTTCACTAAAAGCCCAATCCTCAAGCCAGCTCATGGTTCTCCATATGATCAGCGTTTGCCCCCTTATCTCTGATTTCCACACTCATTTCCATCCTTTTCACTCACTCTGCTCCAACTCCACTGGCCTTGCTTTACAAGGACATTCCAGGCCTTCTCCCGTCTTTTAGCACCAGAGTATTTTGTTTCTGTTCCTTCTATGTGGAAAACCCTAGATAACTATGTGACTCATTATATCACTTCCTTCAGATCTTTGCTCAAAAAATGAGTCAACCTCCACCATCCTATTTTAAGAGGGCAGTGTCCCTCAATTTACACCCCAGCACTCCTGAAGACTTACCTAGCCAACTTTTCCTCATAGCTCTTACCTCCCAACGTGCTCTAGTATTTAAGGTGTGTATATTATTTGTATATTGTTGACACTATGCACACACACACATACACACACACACTAAAATGTAACCTATTGAGAGTGAGAATCTTCATTCAATGATATCCCAATTGTTCAGATTGGTGCCAGATTGTTTGTTTGTGGTACTGGCAATTAAACCCAGAGCCACTCTAACACTGAGCTACAACCCCATTCCACTTCATTTTTATTTTGAGATAAATTGAACTTGTGACCCTACTGCCTCAGCCTCCCAAGTAGATGAGATTATAGGTGCATTTCACCTTGCCAACCCCAGCTACGACTGACTTGAATGTACAGTTTTGCAATATACAGGGCTTTCAAAACCCTACCTGTTCTGGCATAATCTGGCTTGCTCCATCTTCTTTATACCTCCCATACCTTGTGGTATTCTAATAACGTGCTGTCTGAAGAAGTAAAATGTTAGCTAATATGTAATTTTAATTTTCTAGCAGCCACATTTAAAACAAGAGTGGGTGAAAAAATTGTAATTACTTACTTAACCTGATAAAACCAAGTTATTATAGTACATGTACTCAAAGTAAAAAACATAATTTTACTTTATTTTTTAAATACTAAATCTTTGGGATCAAGTATGTATTTTAACACTAACGACCTATCTCAATTCAGTTGCTAAATTTTTGTTGAGAAATAGTTTTTCTGTTCTTAAATTTTATAAGAATTTGCAAGTTATCCCAACAATGAATGTAACTGTACTGTATCCCTAAAATGTACCAATAAACTCAATTAAAGCTGAAAAAAAAAAGAATTTGCAAGTTAGATTTGTATACCTAAAGTTATTTTAAATATATTGAAGTATGTTGTGGTTTAGATCTAGAATGTCTCCCAAAAGTCTCTTGTTCAGGGATTGGGCTTTTGGCAAGTGATTAGATCACTGGACCACTGTACTTACCACTGGATTGATCCATTGATGATTTCATAGCTAAGTGTGCTACAAAGACATGAGGACTAGTTGGAAGAGGTACGCGGGCCCCTGCCTTTGAAGAGAATATCTCCCTTCCTCAATCCTCTCTTCACTCTCTGCCTGCTGGCTGCCAAGAGGTGAGCAGCCTTCATTCACCAGGCCCTCCTGCCATGACTTTGCTGCCTTGGAGCTAGACAGCTATGGAATGAACCTCCTCTGAGATGGTGAGCCAAAATAAACCTCATTTCAGACAAGGTGCAGATATTGGGCATTTTGTCCCAGCAACAGGAAAATGATCAATACAAAATAGCTATCTGAAGAGTACTGGTGCTGTGGCTAAGCAGCAGTGCATCCCTGGGTCTGGTTGGAAGCCTACTAAGTGCTGATTAAATTTTAATAAAATGATGAATTTATCTTTTCCAGTTGCACCAGCCACATTTCAAGAGTTCAACAGTCATTTATGACAAGGGACTACTATATTGGACAACACAACTCTTAAGACTCTTGCTCAAAGTCTCTGACCTTTGTAACTATTGTCCCTCCACCTAGAAGACTATCTTTTGCACCACCTCATTTTAACTGACCCAGTCACTGTGATTTAGCTCTTCCTCTACACTTGCCAAACACCCAGTTCATCATGTTACTTATCGCACTGTATTAAAATTTGCCTGATTTATTGTTTGTTGGTGATAGGAATATACCTATATTGTTGCTTTCGTACCCTAGACTCTTGGCACAGTGGCTGACATAAAAAGTTTCTCTAATTGTTAAATTAATGTGTGAATCTGTGAAATGTCAGCTTATTGAAGTTTTAGCTATTTCCAGCTGAAATCACTTGTTTCTGTGAAACTTGTCAGGCCAGCGTGCAGTAAATATTTCCTCCTTTACATCTCCGAACCACCTGGAGTCCACATTACTCAAGGACCAGCTGTTCACCAGACAAGGTGGCACAGGCCTGTAATCCCAGTGTTCTAGCAGACTGAGAGCAAGAGGATTGCAAATCCAAGCCTAGCCTGGCCAAATTACAGAGACCATGTCTCAAAAATATATAAATATATAAAATAATATAGATAGATTAGGTAGATATAAATATATGTGTTGTGGGTGTGATTTAGTGTGCCCTGGGTTCAGTCTCTGTACCACCAAAAAAGAAAGATCTTTTGTAATACATAATTTTACACTGTACAGATTGACTCCCCACCCAGATAATGAAAACTATAAGAGCAAAAATTCTGGAAAAGAATGACTTACACATTACATATTCAATAAAAATCTTATGAATTACTTAATGTACTGTCTGATTTGAGTCTTGTGTGTGGTGATATTTCTCTCTGGAATAGACGAGTGAAACATTGTTTTTTCCTTTTTTAACAATGATACTAAAAACTATCTGCTCTCTCGGGGCTGGGGATTTAGCTTAGTGGCACATTGCCTGCCTTGCAAGCACAAGGACCTGAGTTTGATCTCTGGTACCCCCTCCCCCACAAAAAAAAACTCTGCTCTCAGTCTTCTGATTGATTTTTAAAACCAATCTTATTAATGACAATGAAAAAAACTACTTGCTGAATGCCTGCATGTCTGCGTAACTCATCAGCCATGAAGATGATGCCATTTGTATCTCAGACTTCATCTCATTCATTGTCTATTCCATTGGTACAGGAAAATTTTGGTCTGTCTGAAAATATGCATTATCATCAAAGTATATATTCCTTCTTGTTTCTTTTATCACTAATAAAGTAGATCTTAATTATTTAACAACAAAGTTTATTTTTTATTTTTGCACTGAAATATCCTCCAGTTGTCAAGCTAAGAAGGAAAACCCTTATTCCACAAGATTTGAGGAGAGAAGACAGGTGAGTGGTAATAATTATTGCTCACAGATCAGAGCTTCTGAATGTCTCATGTTTTATGGTCATAGTCCTAATTTGCTGCCTATCTCTATGTAACAGTACAATTCATGATAAAGATCATGTCCTGGCATGGCATAAACCAAAGGTCTATACTTCCAAGGAGAAAATGGGCATACTTAATTCACCAAGTAAATACACTATGCTAAAGTTTTCCCACTTTGTGCCTTCTTGTTGCCTTAGCAGAGATGATGGGTAATGAGAGTTTAAGGGTTGAAAAAATATCTAGGATTGAGAGAACTGGGAATCCTGAGTTTGATATTTGGAATTGACCAAAAAAAAACATATAAAATACATCAATTGCTTTGACAGTTATTTACATATCTCACAGATTTATCTCGTGTAATTTGTCTTCTCAAGAAAACTGTAGGCTTCTATAAATTACAGACATTTAGATACCAATCTTAAGGGTCTGACTTGCCTTATGCTTACTAAACAGCTGCTTTAGTCTGAATATGTGCCCTCTGAAAATTTACATATAGAAAGCTGTATTAGCTTTCCTGTTGCCAAAAAATTTGCCTGACATCTAGCAAATTCCTGAGATTTCCACTGCCATCTTTTCTATTATCCATGTGCAAAATAACATGACTTTTTAATGGCTCAAATCATTTTAGCAATCACACTCACCTTGGCTTCCACTTTACACCCTTTTCCTTTAGAGCCATAAAATTTTCAAGTCTTTCTGATATGCCTTTTTGTTCTTGATTATCACTATAAATATGGCTATAAGCAACAAGCAGTACCATGCCATAGTCATTTGGCTACCTTGAAATTTCTACCACAAGATCAGTTAGTCCATAGCCTCACACCAAGTTTTAGGGCATGGATAAAACAGACAAATTAAGGGCTCGGTGGCACTGCACCTGCCTCAAAAGTGCAAGGTCATAACGTCAATCTCTGGTACTCAAAAAAAAAGTCAAATTATTTTTCAGCATGTAACATGCATGGCCTCTAATCCAATTCTCAAGGATCCTTGTTCACATCTGAAACTTCATGAGCCCAGCCTTTCCCTGCTCCAAATAAAATCACCCAGCAGGCTCTGCTTACAGCATTCTAGGCCTTCTCTAGCCCACATCTCCAAGCTTTTCCAAACCTATCCTGCAAACCAGTTCTAAAGACTCCTGAACCATATAATCAAGTATAGTTACAGCAATGGCCTCACTTCTCCAGTAACAGTTTTCTATATTAGCTTTCCCATCGCGGGAAAAAAACACTGGGCATCCATAATTTAAAGAAGAGGTTCATTTGGATCGTGATTTCAAAAATGTCCTTTCCTTTTGAACATCATGGCAGAAGAGCTCTTGGGGAATGCTGCTAACTTTACAGCACCCAGAAACACCAAGGAATATCTCCAGAAAAGGGCTAGGGACCAGATAAAGTACCTATGGTGATATCTTCATAAGCCCACCCAGACACACCCAGAAGTGTGCTTTACTAATCATTGAGGTGGCTGTCAAATTAATCAAGTTGGCAATCCAGGTTAAATGTCACAAAACCTAATAGTATCAAGAGGTGGGTACTTGGGAGGTGATTTAAGACATAAAGTTATGAAGGAGATTACTAGCTTTATAAAAAGAAGCCCAAAGGAGCTTGTTTATCCTTTTCTACCATGTGAGGACACCACTAGAAATAACCATCTGTGAAATAAAGTAGCCTGTCACTGGATATTGAATCGGCTGCTGCTTTGATATTGGACATTTCAGGCTCCAGAAATTTCTATTGTTTATAAGTTATCCTATCTAATATTTTGTTATAGAAGCACAAACTGGCTAATACAGCAGCAAATAAAAAGTGTTACCTTGATGAGCCATTTAAACAATCATGAAAATGGAACAGCAGTCATATTATCAGGATTTTGAGGAAATAGTTTTTTAAAAAGTACAAAGATCAAAACTAATGTTTAAGAATTCAACATTTAACTAAAAAAGACACATATGCCTGATTTTCTATAAGCACATTTTTTTGGAATTAAAGAAAAGAAACATTTGATTTCACTTAGGGAAGATTAATAGGAAACTGTCAGTGTTTTCAAACTCTGCTCTCAGTTGCACAAATGATTCAATCTCAAAAAGTCTACACATTGGAATGTAATGATGTATTAATTAGCTACTCTCTTTTAACATCCCTGTAATAATCAAGCTAAAGGAATGTCAACTCCAAATATACACAAAAAAATAATAATTCAATTTCAAAAATTTCATGTTATAGACAATCTCTTTCTTCTAAGTACCCACCTACTATTCTCCATCCATGTTATTTTGAATCATTTTTCATATGTGATTTCATACACAAATAATTCAATGCTTCTACAGAATATTTTAAGGTAGCCACAATTCCACTAGCACAAAAAAAATGAGTACAATTTCATTAATCTCAGCAAATATTTTAGTGAGTATTCAAAACTTCAAATGTCTCATTAAGTGACATTTGAATCATGATGCAATTATGTAAGGGAGTTCCAACATGGTCAATTAGAGAGTTACCAAAACAGGGAAGTGATCATACCCAGAAATAGTAAATCAATCTGAAAGACGAATCCTCTGGATCAAACCAATTATCTGCGTTGCTGAAAAATGGAAGCATCTCCCCTGCTGGTCCATGCCTTGCCCCCACTTCATGGAATGCACAACTAACACTGAGGCAAGGAGCCACATTACTAAGGCCAGACTCTGGGACAAGGCCCCTACATACATACTCTCCCTCCCACATGGAAGAGGAAGGCCCACGGGAGCAAACTTGGTGGTTGGAGCCCCAGGGAAGCCAGGAACTGCAATTCAACCGGAGAACAGCAAAGACAGCAACTCAAAAATGAGCAGATCATCCCTACCGCCGTCCTCCCAATCTCAAGGGAGCACTGGCACTGCGTGTCCTTGACATCGCCCAGGGCCCTTGTTGACAAAGGACGTCCCCACCCTACCCAGGAATAAGCTGGAGACTGTGAACAGGGAGGGATGCCAAGCCCACAACCAGGGATCACATCCATGGAGACAAGGGGAGGGAAAGAGCCTTTCTGGAGTAGGTTGGGAGTGGGTTATTTGCTCTTGTTTCCCCAGATACCAGAAAGATCTAAGACAGCAGGAAATTGTACCCACCGCCCATGGTCTCATGTGGGAATAAGACCCGCCAAAGAGCCTGAGAACTACACCAAGTTCTGTGGGTTGGAAAGTGGAATTCTTTGTGTCAGGGATGCTTAGGGATCTGACAGCACAGATACAGGTTACAATTGGGTCAGAGAAAGTCTGGCAGTGCAGGGAAGCCCCTGCAGGGGGAACACAAAGACAGTGCAACACAAGGTGCAGGAGTCCTAGGTCAATGGTGGGAGTGGATGGAGAGCCAGGTGTGGAGCAAACTATTTCACATCCTCTTCTTTGGTTGAATTTTGGAACAAAGACAAAGGTCTTCCATTACCATACCCAAAGCAAGGCCTGCAAGCAGGAGTGGGCCTAGAAAGACTGACAGCTGTCACCACTGGCAGGCAGGCAGTTAAGCAGCCTCAAGCAGAGGGAAATCAGTTTGACTACCTGCAAACAGACTGCTACTGCAGCAGAAAAGGAGTTGTGTGTATACTCTGGCTGTATGGTCTAGCAGTCATATGGGGGATTTTGTATTTTCTTGCTTGTTTGTTTGTTCTGGGTTCTAAACATTTTTTTTCCATTTCCCATAATTCTTGCTTCTGTATCAGTATTATTTTTTCTTTACTTTGTAAAGGGTTTTTTTTTTTCTTTATTCTGTTCTCTCTTTGGCTTTCTATTCTTTTCTTTTGAATCTTTTTTTTTTTTTTTTGGTACCAGGGATTGAACTGAGATCCCTGTGCTTGTGAGGCAGGTAGTGGAACCACTGAGCTACATCCCTGGACCCTTTTTAATCTTTTTAATCCTTTTTAATCTTTTTTTAATCCTATTCTATTCTCTTTGCTCTTCCTTACTTTATCTGTGCCCATGTCTTCCCTCACTTCTTTCATGTGATAAATATACAGCAGGTTCCTGTGTAGGTACAAAAGGGAATAAAAATAGAGAAGTACTTTAACTTGAATGGTACCATTCATGGTCATGTGCTGGGTCACCCTTAACAGACCTGTGCTTAGAGGACTCAAACAAAACCAACCACAAATATGGGAACAAGTTCCAAAGACCTTATAGCTTCCCTCAATTTCGACACCTCTGTCCCCTCACCTTCCACCCCTCACCTCCACAAATATTCTCTTAAAACCCCTCAACACTAACCCTTTACTCCAACTACAAAAATACCTTCAACAGAATCTGAACTTCTGTTTTTATCTATTATTATTTCTCTTATCTCCCTCTTCACTACTGACTTCTACCTCTCCTTTTCCCCTTGCTTTTTTCCTTCTCTTTTCCCTCCATATCACAAACTAACTGCCAATAAGACTGTAGTATAGTCTGTAAGAAGCACTGATAAAAGGGTGAAAGCATAAAAGTAAGTTTGAATGTTTATGATTGGTGTATGCATGAATCTGTGGATTCTGTTATAACCAGTAGGAATTCTCTCCCTTCAACACAATGACCAAGTCCAACACAACTAAACTGAGCAGGATGAAGTAGTAGACAATACCTCTTGACCCAAAAAGCTAAGATCACATCACTAGAAAACAACCTAATTTAAGAGCTCTTCATATCAGTAACAAGGGCTCTTCACTCTATTTGACTAGAACCCTCAGTGTGTGCCTGTGCATGAATACACACACACACACACACACACACACACACACACAGAGGAATGTGAATAAACAAGGCAACAAAATGCCTCCAAAGACTCCTGACAAAGCAGATCCAACAGACACCAATGGGAAAGAAATTGGCCAAATAGTTAGGCTGTATGAAATGATTAAAGAGGAAGCAAAGCAACTCAATGAATTCAAAGATGAACAAAAGATAATGGAACTAACAAGTTAACCAATGTGGTGACAATCAGAGTATTTCTCTCTTTTTGGTAATTATACCAAGTTCAGATATAAATTCGTACAGTATAGTTATTAAACTTGATTAAATAAACATCTGTGTGTCACAATAGAAGTTTCAAATACACATAGTAGATTTATAAGAACTGATGCTATTTTAGGATGCAAACCTCAATAAATTTTAAGGTAACTATATTAGAGGCTTTACCCTCTAACTTAAAAAGTAAAATTTTAAAATAAAAAATTGTAGGTGTATCGTATCTATTGGATGTACACAGAACCCACCAGGAAGAATGAAAAGGCTAAGCTACTAGGAAAAATGCACAGAAACATGTTTTATATTTGATCTGGAGATAAAAATTGCTCTCTCCAGAATCAAGAGACACTGCCATTCTGACCTGCAGGGCTAAAGTTTTCTCAGACTTTTCTTTCATGTAGTCAAATTCCACCTGGCAACCTCTGATTGGTACAGCCTAAATTGCATTATAATGCCATTATCAACAAAAGAAGCGAAGGGAAGTACCTGGCATTTTTAGCTGCTATAGTTGATCATCCATTCCAACCATACAAGTCAAATTTTTATAAAATTAGGAATTTTCAATATACAAAAAGCAGTAATGTGACCAAATAACCAAATCATATAACAGCCATCCTGCTGACAAACTATACATCATCCACTTTTAAGTTTATTATATAAAGAATGAAAGGACGCCTAGAAGGGGCTTAACCTAGGGTTGCAAATGTTTACTTGTACATATTCTGACTTTCTGACCTAACCTCAGTTTAATAAAATATTTATAGCCCTGCCTTTATTTACTGTTTTCAGTAGAACTCTTAAGTATACATGCAAATGTTCTGCATCAATTTTTTCTCATTGAGTTTATTGGTACATTTTAGGCATACAGCTTTTCTGTATCAATTTAACTTGATCCAAGAATAGAATCCAGAGTACCTAAAAGAATAAACAAAAGTTTAATCACGGTTAGTTGGAGTCCTATATGCCTCACTATCTGTATGTAAAGCTCCTTTCCCCTACTTGGGAAGTTTTCTGTCATTACTTCTGTGAGCAGTTTTTGTTTTGTTTTGTTTTGTTTTAATGTCATCTGCACTTTCTCCTGTTTCTTCATTGACTCCAATCAGTCTTATGTTTTTCTTTTGCCTTGTCTAGCAGCTGCTGGATTGATTTCTTGTGGTCCCTTACTATTTTTATTATAGGGGGGATACTAGGGATTAAACTTGGGACCTTGCACTTGCAAGACAGGCAGTCCCTTACTATTTTTAAGAACTTTTTCTTTTCCTGGTCACTAATTGCAATCCTATGTTCTATATCTGAAATTCTGTCCTCACATTGGCTCATTTTGCTACATAAACTTTCAATGGAGTTTTTAATCTCTTGGAAATCTGTTTGCATCTGTTTTATGGATTCCATTTATTTCTTATAGTAGGATTCCATCATGTTCCTTAGGTCCTCTATTTTTAATCTGTGTCCACTTTGGATTTATTAATCATGTCTTGCACCATGGGCACAGTCTCCGCTTTTATCTGAGAAATTATTTCTGATTTCATTTTTTCCAGACCCTCTTTTGTTGTCAGTTCAGGGAGTCCAGGTGGTTGTGTATCAGATTGTTACATCTTATTGCCCTTTGGAGTTGCCTTAGATGATCTGGAAGTCTGGTTTTGAGACTTATTTCCGTATCTTCCCATTTCAACAGATGTAGCCTGCTGTGCCTCTGTTGAAACAACTTTTTGCTCACCCAGTGGTGTTTAATTTTCAGTAAGCCACCAAGCAGCCTTTTCCTGCTGCTCACCAGTGCACCACTTCCTGGGATCAGAATGGTGGCCTTCTGGATCCCTGAGCTGACTGTCATATGGGCGTCTTCTGGCTGGGGCCTGTGCACACTTCGGATGGTATCTAGGTGTGCCTCTGGCTGGGGCCCCTATGTACCTGTTGTCTGGGAGGGACTTTGGCTTTGGGCTGTGCACCCCAGTTCCTGTTGTCTAAGCAGGCTTCTGGCTAACTGATTCATGAGATTATATGGTTGTTATTGCAGGCAATTAGTAAGGATTATTTGAAACACCAGATTTTCAACATATTTTCTAGATTTTCCAGTCCTCTTAGAAAAATTATTAAATTTGATATTATATATTCATAACTTCTCATTTTATGGTGGAAAATGTAAAATTGCTTAAAGATAGTATGAGATTTTTACTTATCCATTATTCATAAGTGAATACACTGCATTTTAAATATAAGGCTATAAATTAAAGCCAACGTTTCTTGAATAAAGCAAGTGGATATTGGTGATGTTCCCTCTCCAATTAAAAACAAAAGCCCACAAAATCACTGCTTTTTTGAGGAATATAGAGCACTAAAAAATAGGAAAATCTTTCATATACTGGACAAAGTATAACAGTGTGTTAAGTGCATAGGTGAGATTTCAATAAAATGAAACAACTGAGTGAAGAGACAGGAGCCTGAGTGAGTAAGGGTTTAATATACTCTAAATCTTAATTCATAGTAATCAGGAGCTTCCATTCTTATTTCTTGCTTTATTTTCCAGTTCTTTTTTGTTTTGGAGCCCTTAAAAACATAATAAACATAAGAGACTACAGTTAAAATCTCAACTGAATCACATCAGAGAGTAAAGATATATTTGGTGTAGGAAAATAATCTGGGTATTGACACAGTGTAACTTTCTAAGTTCCATGTTCAACAAACAGGCAGCTTTATGATAAGACTTATGAAGATGAAGCTTTAAACCCTTCACTCACTCAGGTTTCACTCTATAGACTGTCTCTTCACTTAGCTGTTTCCTTTGCTATGTGGAAGCTTTTGAATTTGATATGATCCTATTTATTAATTCTTTGTGTTATTTCTTGTGCAATCAGAGCTTGATTTACAATGTCCCTGCCTATGCCTATGTCTTCAAGAGTTTTATCTATTTTAACTTCTAACAAGTTAAGTGTTTCTGTTTTAATATTTAGAGCTTTGACGTGCTTTGACTTTAGTAGTATAAGGTGAGAGATTTGGGTCTAGATTCAATCTTCTGCAGGTGGATAGCCAGTTTTCCTGGCATGACTTGCTAAAGATGCTATCTTTCCTCCAACATATGCTTTTGGCCCTGTCGTCAAAGATCAGGTGGTTGAATGCACTTAGAATTGGTTCTGCACCCTCTCTTCTGCTCCATTGGTCTTCATGTCTATTTTTGTGCCACTGCCATGCTATTATTTTTAATCACTGTAGCTTTGTAATGTAATTTAAAATCCAGGATGGTGATGCATCCTGCTTTGCTTTTGTTGCCCAGGATTGTTTTTGCTATTCTGAGTCTCTTCTGGTTCCATATGAATTTTAGGACTGTTTTTACTACTTCTGTGAGAAATGCTGTTGGAATTTTTATTGAGATTGTGTTAGATCTGTATATCAGTTTTAGAAGTGTGGTCATTTTGACAATATTGGTTCTTTCTATCCAGGAACAGGGGATGTCTTTCCATTTTCTGATATCCTTTTTTATCTCCTTTTTCAGAGTACTGTAGTTTTCATTGTAGAGGTCTTTCACTTCCTTGGTTAGGTTAACCCTACGTATTTGACTTTTCTTTATTATATCATAGCTATTTTATGAGTGTATATCAATCATATTAAAAATATTTTTTACACTCTCACCGTTTATAGTGCTCCTTCCAATCTACACTATACTGTTAGTGGCATTTAGTCTAAAATGTGGAAGGAGAAGATGAGACAAGAGGAGGAGGGAGTGGATAAAGAGTGTGTGAGCAAGAGAAGTAGGTAGGGAAATATAATAAGTAAAAAAAAAAATAGTCAGACTCTGTTAAAAGTCTTCTATATTGGAGTAAAGGGTTAGTGGTGAGGGCTTTTAAGAGAATATGAGGATTGGGGAGTAATATAATGAGGGATTGAGGGATGCTGTGATGTTGTCAAAATGTGTTGATATATTTGTGGTTAATTTTGTTTGAATCCTCTAATTGAAATTCTGTTAGGGGCACACCAATATGACCATAAATGGTATCAAATTTAAAGCACTGGGCCAGAGATTTAGCTCAGTGGTTCAGCCGCTGCCTCACAAGGGCAAGGTCCCAAGATTGATCCCTGGTAACAAAACAAACAAACAAACAAACAAATCTTAAAGCACTGGTCAGCTCATTCTCTTTTTTTACAAATACAGGCACCATATATATTATATATGTAATATATATATATATGCCATATGAAAGGTGGAGAAGAGGCAAGGCAAGGGCAAACAGAGGGATAGATAAAATAAGAGTGAGTAAAGAGAATGACTAGGAAGGAAAGATTAAAGAGAAAAAATACAAAGGAAGATCAGAATAAAGGAAAAATACTTGAAAAGAAAATTTTAAAAGTAAAGAATAGTATTGATACAGAAAGCAAGAATTGGAGAAAAGAAATTAATTAAAGAAGAGAGAGAAAACAAAACAAAGAGCGAGAACCTAGAAAAGCCCCTCGGGGAGGAAAACACACAAACAATCCAGGGAGGCCACGCTTTCGCTGCGGTGGGATGGACTGGCAGGCGGTGCCCGCTTCCGCGCCTCGGGGTGTGTAGCTGCGAGCGCCAGCGGCGAGGTGAGGCAGTCAGTGCCCACCTCCGCGCAATGTGCCGCGCTTTGGGCGTGGTCAGCCGCAGTGCTTCGTCTCTATCTCGGGATCCTAAGGCCTCAATTGATTTGGGACGAGGAGGATGTAAACAGCTGCCTGATACACGGCCCTTCGCCTTCTGCCAGTAGCTTATCACTCTTGCTTCCCTCGCTCCTGGGCAAGTCCCGCGGTCTCCGCGTTCTCCCTCCAGTGCATTCCTCCTAGTTTGTCACCTTCCAGAAGTTCTCCGTCCCAGCTGAGCCGCTGCATCTTTTCACACTTAGGTCCCCAATCATCCTTGTCTCCAAAGTTCCCCTTTGCAACCCGTAGGACCTGGTGCAGCCCCAAGCTTGGTCTCTTTCCTTTTTTTACACCCGACGCCTCTGGGGCTTTCCTGGGGCCCCAAAATAGTTTACGCCCAGGATGGGTTTTTTCATTCATATGGGCACAAGAGGGTGCAACAATGAAAGCCTATCTTCTGCAGCAGGGGCTCCTTCCCTCATGCTGTTATAGCCTTTCAGGTTGTGTGCGACGGGGGTCAGGAGGGTTTAGCAGCAATGCCCAGATTTTAATGACCCAGATATTTGACCTAGATGGATCCTCTTTCAGATTTATTTTCCGTATCAGGGTGTCACTACGTCCTCTATTTCAGAGTATCTGTACTATTCTGTGACTCTTCTCTGAGTATCTCTAACACACCACTTTCTCTAATCAGGCATGTCGGATCTCTTAGTAATTTGTCATATAGCAGATAGTGACGATGGCCTAGTGGTATCCAGGATTAGGACATACTGAATTGATAGATGATGTGCTTTAAATTAAATCATTATTTAAAATGTTACCAGGAATCAATGCAGCTGGGAATAATGATAGTACAGGAAATATTTTGATACAAGTAGCTCTTGGCTGAAATTTAACAAGCAATGAAATTATCCTGGTCATTTTTGCACTATATTTAGTCCTAGATATTGCTATACCAAAACTCTCAAGACCAAGGAGGTCTCTAAAATAAAAGTGTTGATTGAGCCATTATGGTTGCTCTCCAGAAAAAATACTGGGTCCTTGCAAGAGTTTTCACAAACTAGCAGAAGCAAGAGTAGGTAGTGGCTGGAAAATTCTCCACTTGATTTAGAGCTAAGACATTTTTATAAACTTTAGGGACAGAATGCATAAATTGTTTACAATGAATGTATATTGGCTACAGATAAGAGGGGCTGGATAATGTGAAGAAGCAAGGAAAGCTTTGGGATAGAACAGTCCATCGTGAGAAGTAATTATAGCTTCAGATTGGTTACGGTTAACAATCCGGAAAGTTTATGTCAGTGAGGAATAATGGCTGTTGTAGTCGGCTATGATCAAATTTAGGTCAAGGTTTCAACATAAACTATATTTTTGTCAGTTTTGCCTTAGCTGGTAACAGATTAGCTTTATCAAATCCTATCTCCTTCCTTTGGCTAATTAAATTTAGGATATCTCAGAATATTTCTTTTATCGGTATGCTATTACTTGAACTTTTTCTGGTAAACAGGGCCAGCATTTGTCTAAAACAACTTGTGAGGGGAAATGCTGTTATGTAATTGAATTCTAAACTAGAGATACGTTTTTGTATACATACTAACATAAATATGTTTACAGAATGAATAATTCTATGATTTATATATCATTACTATATTAAGTGAAGCAAGAATGGAAGACTTCAAGTGAAGAGCCTTCTGGGAAAAGGGAAGGATATTCCTTCTTACCACTACTTTTCAACATATTACTGGCAGTCCTAGCTAATTCCATAAGACAAGAGAAGGAAATGAAAAATGTATGCATATTGGGAAGGAACACATAATACTCTTAGTTCACAGATGATATTATGTCTATGAAGAAAATCCAGAATGATCAATGAAAAAAATTTGGTACTAATAAGTGATACAGCAAGTCTGTAAGGTACAGCATAAAAATACAGAAGTCAATCACTTTCCTATTAGTGGTTAACAAATGGATTTTGAAATTTAAGACACACTACCATTTAAACTGGCATGCTTCAAAAAGTGAAATAAGTATAAATCTAACAAAATATAAAACCCACTGATTTATATTTTGAGAAATTTTTCAAAATACTGAAGAAGGCACTGAAAGAATTAATCAGATGGAGATATGGAAGACTCAATATTGGTCTTCCAATTCACTTATACATTCAACACAACCCAAATCAAAACTCTAGTGGATTATTTTGTGATATTCACAAATTGATTCTAATATGTACATCAAGTGGCAAAACGGCCGGGCATGGTGGCTCACGCCTGTAATCCCAGCACTTGAGAGGCTGAGGCAGGAGGATCACTGTGAGTTTGAGACCAGCCTGAGCTACATAATGAGTTCCAGGACAATCTCAACTACATAGTGAGACCCTGACTCAAAAAACAAACAAAAAAAAAGTGGCAAAAGACCCAGGTTAGCCTCTTAAATAATAAAAGAGAAGAACAGAATCCAAGGACTAACTCTATCCAACTTTAAAACTTACTATCCAATTACAATAATCAAGACAGTGCAGTATTAAACAAAAGACAAAATATACAACATAGTATAAAAGCCAGGAAATGCACCCACAGAACATTATCAACTGATTTTTTATCAAATAGCAAAGGGCAAACAATGGAACAAAGATATTCTTTTGAGCAAAATGTACAATGTGCAAAAAATTGAACCTAGAAATAGTCCACATATTGTTCATAAAAATTCAAAATGAACTGTACCCCACAAATTGAAACACAAAATTATAAAACTTATGAAAGTTAACATAAAAGAAAACTTAGATGACATTGGTCAATGTACTGAGCTTTGAGATTCAAATTCAAATGTACAATCCATTAAAACGTTAAATTGGATGTCCTTAAAATTAAAATTTATGCTTGCAAAAGATATTGTCAAAGGCCAGGGATTTAGCTCAGTGGCACCGCGCCTGCCTTGCAAGTACAAGACCCTGAGTTTGATCCTCAGTACCACACAAAAAAAGATACTTTCAATAGTATAAGAGGACAAGCTCCAAGCTGGGAGAAAATATTTGCAAAGCACATCTGATAGCAAAATAAGGAAAGAATTCTTAAAACTTAGCAGTAAGGAAGTAAACAAACCAATTAAAACATTGACTAAAGACCTGAGCAGACGTCTCACTAAAGAATATATGCCTACAAAAAGTAAGCATTGCAATTCAGCATCATATGCCTCTAGAGAATTTAAAACATCAATGAGATAACACCACACACCTAGTAGATTGGCAAAAACCCTAAGCAATTACAACACAAATGGTAACGAACATGTGAAGCTACAGGTGCACTCATCCATTGCTGGAACACAAAATAGTACAAGTTCTTTGGAAGATAGTTTGGTAGTTTCTTACAAAATTAAACATACTCTAGGGCCGGGGATTTATCTCAGTGTTTCCATGGCCTGCCTTGCAAGTGCAAAGACCTGAATTCAATCCCCGGTACCAAAAACAAAACAAAGCACACAAAATTAAATGTACTCTTACTATATGATTCAGCAAAAACATTTCTTAGTTTTACCCACGTGAACTGAAAATATAGGTCTAAACAAACACTACACAAATATTTATAATGGCTTATTCATAATTACCCAAACTTGGAAGCAACCAAGATGTCATTCAGTTGGTGAATTTCCATCCAGAAAATGAAATATTTTTCAGTAATAAAAAGAAATGAGGGCCGGGGATTTAGCTCAGTGGTTCTGGCCCCTGCCTCGTAAGCGCAAGAACCTGAGTTTGATCCCTGGTACAAAAAAAAAAAAAAAAAAAAAAAAACAGCTGTGAATCCACGAAAAGAGGATATAGAGGAGATCTCAAATGTATAACAGGTGAAAGTAGGCAATCTAAATAGGGTATATGCCGTATGATTCCAAAATTATGACATTCTGGACAATGCAAACCTATGGGGACAATAAAAAGATCACTTCTTTGGGTTAAGAAGGATGAAGGGATAATAAGGCAGCGAACAGAGGATTTAGGGCAGTGAAACTGTTCTGTGTGCTAAGAATATGCAGCATCAAGAATGAGCACTATTGTAAACTATGCATTTTGGCTGATAATGATGTGTCAGTGTAGGTTCTTCAGTTGTAATGAATGTACCACTATAGTGCAGGGTGTCTAGGGGTGGGTGAGAATGTGAGGAAACAGGTATGTGCTTCCCACTCAATTTTTTGTGTGTGAATTTAAAACTGCTGTAAAATTTAAATCTATTACTTTAAAGAAGTGAAGTGGTCTATTTAGCTTTTAATTGGTGTGACAGATAATTGAGATAAACAACTTGAAGGAGGAAGTTCTTTTGGCTCACCATTTCAGAAATTTCAGTCTATCTTAAGCTCTCTCTGACACAAAAACATCTTGCCTGTCTCACAAGTGCAAGGTCCTGAGTTGGATCTCTGGTACCAAAACAAACAAACAAATCAGGGTAGAAAGAGTTGGAAGAGGAAAGTTGCCTGCCTTAGGGTAGTTAGGAAGCAAAATGAAAGGAAAAGAGGTAGAGAGGGAGAGGCTGGGGACACCCTCATGCCCACAGTGACTTATTCACTCCAGTTAGGCCCCACGCCCTAACAGCCTATTCAGCTAATGAATTCATGAATGGATTAATCCCTCAATTAGGCCCTCTTATTCCAATCACCTCGCCAAGTACATTTTAATCCAATCAAGTTGACAGTGAAGATCAACTGTCTGAAGTCCACTCCTTGTCAGTTTGATACCTAGAGAGGGTCTCTATTTTAGCTTCAGCTCCACTCTCACAGCCTCAGGTGTCACCCTCTCAGGGATTTCCCTCAGTCACTCCGACTCTATCGCACATTGCCTGACGGCCATGGCCTATTTCTGAACTCTTCCTGGAAGCTTCCATGATGCCACAACTCTTGCATTCTGTATGCCTGGAAAATCAACATCATGCAGTAGCTGGGCCCACTTGGACCACAGCTTCAGGGACATCTGAACGCTCCTGGATAGGTGAGAACAGTTAAACAAATGGATGCCTGGATGTTTGAGAATAGTGAAATGAATCCTGGAGAACAAATGCCCTAGGGAGACCTGTCCCAAATGGGGAACTGGAAATTCCTTTCTCAAATTTAAGGTTTATACAGTGGTGAATGTAATCTTTCTGATTCCTGAGATGCCCCCAGGCATCTTATTTTCCCAAGGCAAATTGCCTGGCTTCTTTTTAATTGTGCCAATCTTTTCAGCAACTATACTTTCTTTGGCTCTAGCTTTTCACATGCTTATTTTCTGGTCAACCTGTAAGGTTTTCAAATCTTTTGAATCTACTTTTTGCTGCTGATTTTCATTGTTTATCTGGCTAAAAGCAGACAGCAATATATGTGCCATGATAATTATGCAGTTTGTTAATTTTGAATCTAGCCACCCACAAGGTCTTCTGCAAGTTCTTTGTCACAATGTAACATGAGTGGCCTCTCAATTCCCAGTAGAATTCTCCTTCCCAGCTGAAACAACACAGTTTTCACTGTCTATATTCCTATCAGCATTCTTGTCTTCTAAGCCCAGAGTAGAATTCACCAAGCTGCACTTAACAGTGTTTAAGGATTTCTCCAGTCTATTTCTCCAAACTTTTCCAAACTCCTCCCACAAGCCAGTTTTAAAAGATTCTGATCTACACAGTCAGATAAAGTCATAGTGATAACCCCATTCCCGGTTTCAATTTTCTTTATTAATTAACCTTTCATCATTGTGAAAAAAATACCTGAGATAAACAACTTAAAGAAAAATGTTTGCTTTTTTGTGGTTTTTTTTTTTCTCCACATGGCTTCAAAGTTTTAGGTCCAAGGCAGAAACATAAAAGCAGAAGATCATGGTGGAGATAAGATGCCTCCTTTTTGGCCGCCGGAAAGCAGAACAAAATGGGAACAGCTAGAGACAAAGTGGCCAGGGACGGAAGCATGCTTCTACAGACCTTCTTCAATTAGGCCACTCCTGTTAACAGCCTGTTTGGATAATGAACTCATCAGTAGATTAATTCACTGATGAGGCTAGCACACTCAGAATTCAGTCACCTCACCAGGCATCTCTTGATCCAATCAAGCTGCCAGCAAAGATGAACTCTTATGGAACCCAATGTTCATACTTAGGTATACTGGGTTGGAGGGAAAAGAGAAGAGATTGCCAAAGAAACAGAAAAGGAAATTCATCAGTTGGAGAATCAGATTTTGATGCCATAGAAGGCAAAGAAAAATCTTCAAGGAGGTGGTGGCCCACATTGTCAAAATGCATAGAAATACAGAGAAAGGGGAATTATAAAATTTTTATTTTGGTCTTGGGAGTATAGCTGAGTGGTAGAGTGCTTGCCTAGCATGCATGTGGTTACTGCAAAAAAGAAAAGCAAAGTTTATTTGGAGTTGGGAATCAGAAGTTTATCTGTCTTTTTAATTTTTTAGCTGATGCAAGAGAAAAATCCAGAATTAAGAGCATTGAGAAGAACAGACAAGAAGAACCATTACCCCTTCCAAAAGTGGTCCTACTAGAGTTGGGATGATACCAAGAGGAGATATTGTATCTGATAAAAATTTTTTGCCTTTTTTTTGGTACTGGGGATGGAACTTGGAACCTTGCGATTATGAGGCAGGCAGTGGAACCACTGAGCTAAATCCCTGACCTTTCTACCTTTTGTTTTTGAAGATAAAAGGGAGCAAGTCTTTTGAGAGATAAGGAAAGAAATTACTAAAAATAATAGTTAATTTTATTCTAGTTCTTACTAGAGACTATAAACTATCAAAATGCATTAAACAATGTTGTCATCCGATAATCTTTATTACATGCATAGTTTGATTCTATAATTACCCCCAATTTTATAGAAGAAAAACAGTCTTAAAGTCTTTGACAGATAGTCGAGAGAGGCAATAAGAAACCAAATCTATCTCTTGAAGACTTTAGAATCCATGCTCTTAATTTCTACCTGTGTGCTTCTTTGTCTCACATCTAAGTTTTTATTCTTAATATAATGGATTAAAGATATATGTGAGAGGGGAAAGAATTAGTGGCCATCTTTTTTAAATAAATGAAAGGAACTTGCTTTAAGCAGGGAAGGTACTGGGAATATATAAAAATAGTTTTATTAAATTACCAGTTCTAAAAAGAGTGTAGTCTTTTGTAGCTATACCCAAGATAAAATATCAGATAGCCCTTATGTAATTTGATAATATCCATGAAAAGTACAAAAGTATATTTGTTTGGTAAAAGCACAGTCTATTTAGGATTTTACTCTATGGATTTAAATCACATATATACTAAGGAATGTGTCTATACAGTTTTTTAAATTTCATGTTATATCTAACAGACTTGAGAGAAATGAATGTTCCAAATGATGTACTTTATTCAGATTTTAACAACTCAATAAATAGAATATTACACAACTGTCTAAAAGAATGACATGGAATGTTTTCCTACTAAAATAACCAAAAACCAAAAGATGCTGCATATAGTTTATATATATACACATATATATGTACACATTTCTGCAATTAGGAGAATTAAAAGAATGCATATTAGAGTACACATTATATTTATATTTGAAATAATATACTAATATCTACATTAGAAATGAATGTTTTATGTATATTCTAAATATACATTTAGGAATACATCTAAAGTATAAAGTAAAGCCTACTCACTTCTGGCTTACAGTATGACTTGGAAAAAATTTTCTTTTGTTATTAAACACTTTTTTATTTTAATATAATACAAGTAGATATTAATAAAGAAAATATAAAAGCCATTCTATAAAAAAATAATTTTTCATAACAAAATGATTAGAAAATAACAATGGTAAATACACTGTGTAACATGATCTAAAAAGAATGTTTTTATTTGCTAATCTCTCAGCTATTTCCTAATAATGCTATACCTTTTTTTGCCTAAAACATTTTAAGTATTCTCAAAGTATCTCACATTCTGTATAATTTTGAACAATTTATTCCTATTTCACTATATATATTTTTTTTGGACTTTAGTTTTACTTTCAGTTTCTCAAACCAGAGAGACAATGCAACATTTACACGTGTTTGATTTATTTCACTTAAAAATATGTTCTCAAAGTGCATCCATTTGGCTATAAATGTTTCAAGTTTATCCTTTTTATGGTTGAATAGTACTTCATTGTATAAAAGAAGACATTTTTTAACCATTAATCAATTGATGGGCATTTGGGTTGTTTCCAAAATTTATCTATTACAAATTGTGCTGCTATAAACATAGGTGCACATATATCACTGTGGTATGATTCTTTTAATTCTTTTTAAAAATGTTGAACAGTTTTGCATGTATTTATTTGCTGTTTGTACTTCTCCATCTGAGAAATGTGTATTCATCTCAGATGGCAATTTTTGAACTGGGTCTTTAAATTTGGGTGGGCTGATTTTTTTCAATTCTTTATATTTCTAGATATTAGCCCTTTGTCTGAAGAATGGCTGGCCAAAATTTTTTCTCACTCTGTGAGTTGTCTTTTCACTCTGTTGGTGATTTCTTTTGTTGTGTAAAAGCTTCTTTAAAAAGATGAGGTAGCAATTGATTCTTTGTAGTACTTCTCATGCAGTATGGATTTTGTTCATGAAATCTTTACCTATTCCCATGCCCTTATGCGTTCTACCTGTTCGGTCTTCCAGCAGATTAAGTGTTTTTGTTTTAATATTTAGATATTTGATCCACTTTGGTTTTAGTTTAGTGCATGATGAGAGATGTGGGTCTAGTTTTAGTCTTTGGCATACAGAAAACCAGTTGTTCCAGCCCCATTTGTTAAAGAGGCTACCTTTCTTCCAGTGAATGTGTTTGGCCCCTTTGTCAAAGATAAGGCAGCTGAGTGTGTTTGGAGTTGTTTCTCCATCTTCTAATCTGTTCTATAGACCCTCAGGTCTGTTTTTTAGCCACTACCCTGCTGTTTTTATCACAGAAGTTCTGTAGTATAGTTTCAAATCAGGGCTGTCCAGAGTTGTTTTTGGCATTCCAGGTCTCTTCTGATTCCAAATGAATTTTAGGAATAATGTCTCTAGTTCTGTGAGATATACTAATGATATTTTGATTGCAATTGAATTAAATCTGTATAACAATTTTGGGAGTATGACCATCTTCACTATGTTGGTTCTTCCTACTCATGAGCAAGAGATATTTTTCCATTTTCTGATATCCTCTTTGATCTTTTTCAGAGTGGTGTAATTTTCAACATAAAGATCTTTTACTTCCTTTGTGAGATTGATTCTAAGTATTTCTTTTTTATGCTATTGTGAAAAGTATATTGTTTCACTAATTTCTCTCTCTGTGAATTTGTTATTTGTGTACAGAAATACTATAGATATTTGAGTATTGAATTTATATCCAGCTACACTACTGACTTTAGTTATTAATCTGGAAGTATTGTGGTGAAATTTTGAGGGTTTTGTTATGTGAAATATCATGTAATCTTCAAATAATGATAATTTAACCTCTTCCTTTTCTGACTTTATTCCTTTTATTTCTTTCTCTTGTCTGATTGCTCTGGCTAATGTTAATGTTAACTTGGCGCTGGCTCACTGGAGTTCTACATGCCTCATTTGTTTGCATATCAAATTATTGGGAAAAATTTTTAAAGGTCATTACTTACATACTCATAAGAGGAAAAAACCTGAAGAAAGTGAAAAAAAGTTCTTCAATTCTGCAGAGAATTGAGATTACAGGCTAGAGTTCTTCCCTTAAAGCTGAGGAGATGAGCAGATAACTAATAATCACATTTTATCTAAAGCATAAGTCCTAAAACAGAAGCTTCTCACAAAACCAAGGACAAACAGGAACACTTTAAATTATGTTTGAAGAACTGCTAATTCAATGTTGACTATTTTAAGAATTAAAATTCTCAAAGAGGCCCTAGTAGTGGGGAAGCATATATCTATGGATTTTATCTCCAAGAGTCCTACAAAGTTCTCACTAGAAAAATCATGCTTCCAGCAGGAAGCAAATAAAGAGGAACCATTTGAAATATGGCAAGAACATTCTGTTCTCCTAAGCTTGAGAACTATTTTACTAGCACCAAAAGACTAGAGTTTGTTCAAAGACTAACCAGCCTGGGGAAGAGAAATATCCACAGCTCAGTCTCTTCTTCTCTAGCCTTCCACATGGAGAAGGGAAATATACTCAAGTCAGAGTCTCTGAAAGACTAAGAAAACCTAATCATAAGACTTTAGCACTTCCCTGCCTCCCATAGCTTACCGACATATCAACACAGGGCTCCTGTTTAAAGAGGGAATTGCAAGCCTCATATGGTATTTAAAGAGTCTGTAGGGACACACACACACACACACACACACACACACACACACACAAGAAGGAAGAGAGGGAAAGACAATTGACATGGCTTTATCCTCTACATAACAACTACAGCCAAGATGGTCTAAATCCTCAACAACTAAACATAAAACATCATACTAACTTTCCATCTATACTTTCTTTTAACAACAGAAATTTATTTCTTGACATTTTAGAGGCTGGAAGTCCAAGACCAAGTAGCCAGTAGAATCATTGTCTGGTGAGGACCTTCTTTCTTGTTCACAGTTGGTACTTTATCATTGGGTCTTCAAATGTTGTAAGGGTCTAGGGACCTCTCTGGGGCTCTTTTATAAGTAATCTGATCCCATTTGTGGGGGATTCATCCTCATGATCTAATCACCTTAAAAAGGTTCCACCTCCTTACATTATCACACTGGCCATTAGGTTTCACCATATGCATTTTGAGGAGACATAAACATTCAGACCACAGCATATACCAAATAGCAATAACAAAAACAAAAACACCACTCTTAAAAGACAAATCCAGTAACGAGACTCAGATATGACAGTTTTCAAATGGTCATACCAGAAATTAAAATAACTATGATTAACATGCTAAAGGCTATAATGGAAAAAATGGACACTATACTAAGAGCAGATAGGTAATGTAAGCAGAGATAGAAACTCTAAGAATTAAAATGAAATTCTTTTTTTTTTCTCTCATTGAGTTTACTGGCACATTTTAGGTATACAGCACAGTTATATTCATCATTGGGATTCTGTACCTTTACATGATAGGTCTTGATTCTCATTTTTCCCCTTGTCCCTGCCCTCCCTTCACCCCCTCCTCCCCTCCCCATTTACAAACACTTTATTTCCATTTTTTCATTTTCTCATATTTTTTTCTTTTCCCTTATTACCTTTCCCCTCACTTCTCACTCCCCTACACCTTTAGCCTTTTTCTTCCTATTTCACATTGTCAATTATCTCATTAGGATCTTATGTACTGTTACAGTTTTTCAGACCGGAGAAACTATTCAGTATATACACCTGCGTGACTTATTTATTTCACTTAGGAGTATATCCTCAAAAACACATATATTTATTTATCTTCACTTTTTATTTTTCATTAACATATACTTGCAGTACATAATGATTACATTCTTTGTGGGGAGTTGATACATGTGCATAAAACATTTTAACTGTTTTTAATTCCGCTTGTTCTCTCAGTCTCCTTACCTTTTGCAAAAGATCTATCTCTTTTTTTCTATTACTTATCTTTTATTTTTTTCTTTATTTAGATTTTGGGTTTCTCATATTAAAATGAAATTCTTGAAATTAGAACATTGCAACAGAAATGAAGAATGCCTTTCACAGGATCATCAGTATATTGAGAATGGCAGAGAAAATAACTATTAACAATCATTAACTGGTTTCTTGTTAAGTGGTAGGGAAAATTTGACTTTTTGGTAGTAGGAAGAATTTTAATATTGGAAATTAGTTGGAAGATTTTTCATACTATATCCATGGTCTTGTCTTTTTTCTGTCTTCAAATGTGTGTTTTCCAATACAAGCTAATTCTTTAAGTAATTAAATGAGAGACCGTTAAACTGAGGTGGCTCTAGCACCAGGATTACTGTGTAAGGAAACTGAAATTCAACTTATTTTCCTACAAGGATCTAACTTAAGACAAAATTTCAGTTCATCAAAATTCAGATGGCAAATTGAGCATTAGTTATATTATCTTAAATTCCTATCAGAATAATTCAAATAAAGCCATTGCTTGAAGTTTAATGAATACAGTAATTTCTTTCCTCTGCCTCCATGTTTATCCTCCAAAAGTTTTATCTTCAGCCACTTCTTGTGGAGCCCCACACATTTCTTGTTTGAAATTTCCAGGTTCATGAATTACTGTCAGCTCAAATAAACTCTTTAAAATTTTAATGTGCCAATCTCTTAACATCTGACACTAATTATTTGTTCAAGCATTTAATTATTTTTTCCCAACAATTTAATTCTAACATTAACCACTCAGAGTAGCACAGATCCCACAGATCAGGGACTAAGTTCTGCCAGTCTGCTTCATTTTCTACAAATGGGGTTCCAGGACTATTCATTTTTCTGCCTAGCTGACTACAAATTCAAGTTTTCTCATGGTACCACCTCACCTCACAAGGATGATTTGTAGAACTCAGAAAAAGATTACATATGTTTTCCAGCTTATTATAAAAGACACAACTCAGGACAAACAAATATAAATGATTAATAAGGTGAGGTATGAAGGGAAACATAGGATTTTCACACCTTCTCCTGGTATGCTACCATTGTAGCACCTCAATGTGTTTAGCAACCCAGACTCCCTGAACCCCAAAGTTCAGAGATGTTTGGAGGTTTCATCACATAGGCATGACTGATTAAGTCACTGGCCATTGATGACTGGACTCTATCTCAGCTGGCCCTGTCTTCCCTATAAAGTGGGGAGAGGGTGCTGAATATTCTAATCCTCTTTACTTTGTAGTAATTAACTCAAATATATGCAAGAGCCCCTGTCACAATTCTTCTCATCAGCATAGAAAAGATACTCATTGGTCAGGACCTCCAAGGGTTTTAGGGTCTCTGTGTAGGGAACAGGGGCAAAGACCAAGTATACTTTTATTATACCATAGTGCCTTATATTTGATTTTTGAACCCCCAAAATAGCCACTTAATTTTTAAATTAAAATTTTGAATGTATCAGTCATGCAGCTGAATTTGGGTGCTTTTTCCTCCTATCTTTGTCTGGTGTCTTAAACCAATATTATGCCTAAAACCCATGCACAATTTGTTGTACAGAGCAACATCTGGGAAGACATGCCTTATCATTCTGAATCTGAAATGTCTTCCAAAGGCTTATGTGTTAGTCTTGGTTGCCAGGCCGTGGTCCTAGTGGGAAGTGATAGAACCTTTAGAAGCTGGGCCATAGTGGAAGGAAGTAAGATCACTGGGGCATGCCTTTGAAAGGCATACCCTGGGCCCTCCCTCTCCCTCTCTTTGCTGCTTAGCTGCAGTGAATTGAGTAATATCCTCTCTACCACATGCTCCCCACCATGGTATTATGCCTTGCCACAGGCGCAAAGCCAACAAGGCTAAATTACCATGGACTAAAACTTCTAAGGAAAAATGAATCTTTCCGTTTTGAAAGTTTATTTTCTTATGTATTTTATCACCATGGTGGAAAGCTGGCTAACACATTTCTGTAAAGGAAAAACCCCTAAGAAGTAATCCTTAGACAGGGGCATCCTTGCATTCACACTTATCATTAAAGTGCTGTCTATTCCAAGGTTAGTAAGGATGCACCCCTGGCTAATTCCAAGCGAGGACTAACTATTTGTGGCTGGTGTTTGGAAAATAATAAGTATTTTCTCTACGCGGGGCTAAAACTAACAGCAGGTCATCTGCCCCTTTATGTTTTAGAACCTGTAGTAGAAGATAAACATGGTCATAAGTAGGAATATGTTCAAGATATTAGGTAGATTTACAGTAGATGAAAATCTGTCAGTCACTGCTACAAATTTTACATAATCATCAGCCTACTGTAGTGATTAGGGTGGAATTTCAACTTGATTGGCTTTGGAATCTGCCCCACGGTTGGTGGAGTACACTTCTGGGTGTCTAGGTGGAGGCAGACCTTGGGATCTCTGTCTGGTTCCTCCCTCCTACTGTTCTGCACTCTTCCCTGTCCCTGCTTCTAGGTTGCCATATATTAAGCAGTTTTGCTCCACCAAGTCCTTCCAAAATAAAGTTTCTGCCTTGGAGCCTGCTAACCATGTGTTGAATCTCCTAAAATGATGAGCTAAAATAAACCTTTCTTCCTTGTGGGTATCAGGTGTTGTATCTCAGTGACAGAAGAGATAGTTAATATACCAAGTCTCCTTAAAATGTAATAAGGAGATTTTGGAGGTTACAGATGTACAGAAGTCAGTAAAATAACAGCAAAAGTGCACAAGATCAAGAAACAGGATTGAGAAAGAAGTCAAGTGTTGTTTGGGAAGCAAGTACTAATAGCACAAAGCTCAGTGCTCTGTTACACCTGACATTCAGATACATACTAAACATTGTGTGACCATGATAAGCCTGGGTGGCTTATATTTGCCAAAGTTTATTTATATCTCAGAAATGAGCTAACTTTTAAAACAATGAGATGCTTTAACTTACTCATTAAATATTTGCTGAATGCCTATGCTGAGGAGTCATGGAGTTTAGGGGATAGAGGTGAGGCCAAGTATTAATCAAGCAACACTAGCACAAGTATAATTTCAGAGCAAGGTGAATAAGTGTTCCGGAAGAAGGAAAATGGTTAAGTGTTTATATCAAATATTCCCCTCAAGCAAGTATTCTGGAGGAAATAATCATTAAACTGAGATCTGAAGGAAGAGTTGCACTGAATGTCCTGTGCCTTAAAATGAAACAATCTTCCAGAGGGTTGGTATGGCTGTTAATTAGGATATATCAGTTTGATTAAGAGATGCTCATGGGGATTAGTGAAGCACAATTTGGTGTGTTTCTGAGTCAACTGTGGAAGCATGACTTTGGGTACTATATATACTTTCTGACTTTTCTTAGGACTGTTCCCCTGCTCTACTTTATAACTGTCATGGACTTTGTTCCACCATGCTCCTCCACCACAGCGTTTCTTTAAGCCAACTTACTATGTATGAACTTACTATGAACTTAGCTGAAACTGTGAACCTGTTTTAATTTTTTGGTGTTGAGTATTGTGTCCAAGACATGAGAAAGCTGACTAATACAGAAAATAGGAACCAGAGAAGTGGGGTTGTTTCTGTGACTGTACTTGATCATGTGGTTTGGAAAGAAGCTTTTGGAACTGGCTTTGGGGAGGTATTTAGAGAAGCAGGCTGGAGAACCTCTAGAATGCTACAAATAGAGCACGATATGTGACTCTCATCAGAGTTCAGAGGACCAGAATGCTGACAGGAATGTGAACAGTAAAGTCCAGGATCAAGAGAGTTCAGTTAAGAATGAGGACTCTGTTGATAAGTGGAAGAAGGGCCATACATTTGACACACTGAAAGAAACACTGTCCACATTTTGCCCATGTCATGAGACTTTGAGGGAGAATGAGATTAGGGGTAGTGGACTTAGTGATCTGGTGGAGGAATTTTCTCTTTTTTCCCCACTAAGTTTATCAGTGCATTTTAGGTGTACATCATGTCACATTCATCACAGGGAATTTGTACCTTACATAATATATCTTGGTTCTTATATTTTTCCATTACCCTTCCCTCCCTCCAACCCCTCCATCCTTCCCTATTTACAAAAGTTTTGTTTCCATTTTTTCCTTCTTTTGTCATTTTTTCCCTTGCCCTTCTTTCCTTTCCCTGGCCCTCCTACCCCAGTCCCCTTTCTCCTTTGAATATTTTCTTCCTATTTCACAATATCAAGCATACATTTTGGTCCTAATTTACACTTTCAGTTTCTCACACCAAAGAAACAATTCAGTATTTTTACATGCATGTCCTTTTTATTTCACTTAAGAGTATGGTCTCAAGGTGCATCCACTTAGCTATAAATGACTCTGGTTTACTTTCTTTATAGCTGTGTAGTACTCCATTTTATATATATGTTAAAAAACCACATCTTCATCTAGTCACTAATTGTTGGGCATTCGGGCTCTTTCCAAGATTTATCTATGACCAATTGTGCTGCTATCAACGTGGGTATACATATATCACTATGGGTATGATGTTTTTAATTCTTTTTTTTCTTTCATCAAGTTTATTGGTACATTTTAGGTATACAGTACAGTTACATTCATCATTGGGATCTTGCACCTTTACATGACAGGTCTTGGTTCTCATTTTTTCCCCTTGTCCCTGTCCTCCATTCACTCTGATGCTTTTAATTCTTTTGGGAAGATACCAAAAAAGGGAATGCTGGGTCAAATGGAACCTCTTGTTTTAGTGTTTTGAGAAGTCTTGGTGGAGAAATTTTCAAGGCAGCCCAATATTTAGGCTGTGGCATTAGTACTGTTGGCTTCACTTTTGTTAGATTTATAGTGAGAGGGTAGAAAAGCAGAACAGAAATATTTTAAAAATGTAAATTTTGGCTCAAAAAGAAACACATGTAAATTTGGGGTGTGGTTACTGAAGAGATTGGTACCATTAAAAAGAAGCCAAATATTTTATTCAGGCACAAGAAGAAAAATGACATAAGGAAATCCCAGAAATCACCAAAACTCCACCTATGATAGTATCAAAGGTACAGAAATATAAACTTTTCATTTAAGAAGAGTTCCCAGGCCGGGGATTTAGCTTAGTGGTTCTGCCACCTGCCTCACAAGCACAAGGACCGGAGTTCAATTCCCGGTACAAAAAAAAAAAAAAAAAAAAAGAAGAGTTCCTGGTACCCCTGCTCAAGAAGAGTCTCTTAGAGAACTGGTCCCCCAGGATTCATTCACTGTGCTCAGCCATCCAGACACTCAAGAGGCTGTTATATCCATGGTCCAAGTGGGCCTGGCTACTTCTCCTATTGACAGGAGACCTTGGTATCATCTGAATGATGCTGGTTTACTGGCATACAGAGTGCAAGAATTATGGGATCAGGGAGATTTCAAAAGAGGACCATTTCTGAAGCTGTGAGAATTAAGCCAAAGAACCAGTGGAGACCACAAGAATTCAGAGAAGCCAGGAATGTGAAACATTTTCTGAGGAAAGCTGAAGGTCATGAGCAAAGTCAGACTCACATCTCAGTACCATGTGCTCCAGATGCCAGATGTGGAGCTACAGGGCTTAATGTTTGCCCTGCTGAGTTTCAGTCATGTTATGGTCCTATTGTTTTCTGCCCACCATTCATCCTTTATTGAATGGGACTATTTACCCTATGCCATTGAACCTTGGGATACAAAGGCTTGTTGTAGCTTGTTTTGGAATTTTACAGAGGTCTCCAGATAAGAGTTTGCCCTGAGAATTGGAGAAGTTTTTGATTTGGACTTTTGAAAAATACTGAAATTGATCCCCAGTACCCCCCCAAAAAAAGAAAAAAATACTGGAACTTATGAGATTTTTGAAAAGGAATAACTGTATTTTTGTTAATATACAAGATGGTTTATGAAGGGAGGGCAGGGACAAGGGGAAAAAATGAGAACCGAGACCTGTCATGAAGAGGTACAAGATCCCAACAATGAATGTAACTTTACTGTAACCCTAAAATGTACCAATAAACTCAATAAAAAAAGATATTTATTATGTTAGTCAGAATTATTGATTTATTATTGGGGTTATTTGAACATTAAATATGGCTTTAGTAGATTGTGGTCAAGATGATAGGAATGGATTGTGACTTAAGTTTGACAAATCAGTTTGATTAGATTAAGAAGCACCCAAGAAATTAGTGAATTACACTTTTACACATTCCTGGTTGGGTCATAAAGGTGTAACCTTGAATATTATATGTGGTCCCTGGACCCTCCCTCTCTGGCACTATTCTCTTTCTCTGCCATGAATTAAACATTTTTGCTCTGCCGTGCCTGTACACCATGATGCTTCTGCCTTGAACTATGGACTGAATCCCTTGTGAGCCAAATTAAGTCTCTTCTTATTTGTGGATGTCAGGTATTATGTCCCAGCAAGGGGAAAGCTGTCTAATCAGTCTTTGGTGTATTAGTTTACTAGGGCTTCTATATTAAAGTACCAGAAGTTGTGTCTTAGTCAGTTTTATGGTGCTATAATAGACTACCACAAATTGGGTAATTTATAAACATTACTCGTTTATTTGGCTTATGGTTCTGGAGACTGGTAGATCAAAGATTGAGAGGACACATCTGATGAGGGCCTTCTTGATGTATCACAGCATGATAGAAGGCATCACATGGAAAGACAGCATGAACAAAGAGGGCTGAACTGGATTTTATAACAAACCAACTTTCAAGATAGGGTCATCCCTCAGATAATGACAATAACTCACTTTTGAGGGTTTTTCCCTCTTAAAGGTTCTACTTCTCAACATTTTTCTTGGCGATTAAGTTTCCAATAAAGAACTTTGGGTAAGTTGGAATCATAGCAAACTGAGTGACAAATAATAGTAATTGATTGACACTAAATTCTGGAATTTACACATTGGAGATGAAGATGTTCGTAGCATTGGTTTCTTCTGAGGGCAGTGAGGGAAAATATTTTCCATGCCACTCTCTTAGATTTCGGTGGTTTGCTGGCAATCTTTGGTATTCTTTGGCTTATAGATCTCTACCTGTGTTATGGACTGAATGTTGTTTACCCTCAGTTAAAATCCTAACCACAATGTGATGGCTGTAGGAGGTAAAGCTTTGGAGAGTTAATTAGATCTTGAGAGTGGGACCCTAATGAATGATATTACTGCCCTTTGGAGGCTCAAAGGAACTCTCTCATCCCTTCTGTCACATGAGGACACAGTAAGAAGGCAGCCATCGGTGGAACAGAAAGTAAGCTCTCCCTGTACACTGAATTAGCCAACACCTTGATCTTGGATTTCCCAGCCTCCAAAAAGATCAAAGCAAATTTCTGTTGTTTAAGCCACTTAATTAATGATGTTTTTGTTATAGCAGCCCAAACAGACTTAGACAGGTTTAATTTTACATACCATTCTTCTTGTGTGTATATCTATGTTCACATTTCCTCTTTTTGTAAGGAAATCACTTTTACTTGATTAGGAGTCCCCCTCTAATCTAGTATGGCTTAATTTTATAATCATAGCTCATAACTAAAATTATATCTCATATCTAGTAGGTTACATTTAGAGGTGCAATTAGGGTTTTAACATTTGTATTTTTAAAGGATACTATTCATTTCATAACATTTAAGAAAAAGAAAGTGGAGAACAAGGAGGGATCCAAATTCATTTCACATCCACACCTTAACTAGTTTGGTCATGAGAAAATATTTTCGTGTTGTCCTATTGTTGGCTCTTTTAATTTTTTCCCCTCTCCCTTTAGTTTCTTGCCTTGCCTAATTGATTTGCTCTGTTGGGCCTCATGGTGTTGTGATCTTCATTGTCTTTTTCTAGGATATTGTTTAGAATTGTTTGGAGTACTGGTTTAGTTTTCATGAAGTTTCTCAGGTGTCCTTTGTCATGAAAGTATCTTATTTCCCCATCCATTTTTTTTGTTTTGTTTTTAGAGACAGGGTCTCACTATGTAGTTGAGATTGACCCAGAACTCACTATGTGGCCCAGGCTGGTCTCAAACTTGTAGAGATCCTCATGCCTCAACCTCCCAAGTTCTGGGATTACAGGTGTGCACCACCACGCCCGGATCCCCCACCATTTAAAAAAAAAAAGAATTTTGCAGGATACATTAGTCTAGATTGGAGGTTGTTTCCTTTTAGGACTTGAAATACCTCAGTCCAGGCTCTCCTTGACCTGAGGGTTTGTGTTGAAAAGTCTGCTGTGATTCTGATGGGCTTTCCTGTGCAAGCGATTTGTTTCCTTTCTCTAACAGCTTGCAGTATTTTGTCCTTCTGTTGGGTTTCTGTGATATTGACTATTATATGTCTAGGTGTAGATTATTTTTCATCATGGCTTGTTGGAGTCCTATATGCTTCACTTATCTGTATGTCAAATTCTTCGCCTCTGTTTGGGAAGTTTTCTATTATTAATTCTGTGAACAGCTTTTTTTTTTATGTTATTTGTACTTTCTCCTGCTACTTCATGGATTCAAATCAGCCTATACAGTAGTATTTCAATACAATTATCATGGAATTGAAACACCTATATTACTTGGTGATGTTGTAACCATTATAACAACATAGCCCAAAGCACTGCTTATGTGTTTGTGGGGATGCTATTGTAAACAAATATATTGCACTGTTAGCCACATAAAAGGATATTACAGAGGCCGGGGATTTAGTTCAGCATTTGGTGGCCTGCCTTGCAAGCGCCAGGACCCGAGTTCAATCCCCTGTACCAAAAAAAAAAAAAAAAAAAAAAAAAAAAAAAAAGAAAAAGAAAAAAAAGGATATCACATACAATTATGAACAGTACATAACTTATACTTGGTAATGATATAAGAAATTATGTTGTTGGTGTATTTACTATACTATACTTTTATCATTATTTTATGCTGTACTTCTACTTACAAAAATATTCATTCCCACACTGTGTTCTCAGGTACATGAACAGTCTCAGGGATGAGTTGGCAGCAGCTCCAGGTCTGCGTAGCAGGAAACTGTTTTCATCACTATGGAGAGTAAATATTTGAAGCGTATGGCCTATTGAACTACTTAATTTTTGCAGTTGGAACTAAGTCTTCTGCCACAGCGTCTTCTTGAAATCCCTTTCACCTTGAAATGTTTCATGGGAGACTAGGTTTTACATGGGTTGTCCCATGACCTGAAACTCTACTGGAAGATTGGAAATTAGTCTAAACAGAAAAAGGTGGAGCAGAGAAGTTGGGAGAGGCTGAGACAGGACAATGGCCCAAAGAGGAAACCTATGTTAGGTGATAGTTGTCTAATCCTAGGGCATGAGAACTGCTCTGCATAGCAGGACCATCCTTCACCAGACTGGACTAGCTTTACAATGTACAACAAAGTGTATGTATGTGTTTTTATTTAAAAAGAAGAGTGAGTTGGTAAGGCTGAGTTTTAATACCAAAACCCCATGCCCACCCTGTGCTATTTAGGGATGGCTATGTGAAACAAGGACAGGACAAATGAACTTTAACCCATTGGATGATGTGTGTCTTATCCTGACTTCTTGTCTCCCCCAAATGCTGTCTCTCTCTTAATCACTGTATTTGTCCGGGCTTTGTAGGACTTTACCGAGTCTCTAAATTGGTGATTGCTAGTTGGCCTAGTTTGTGTAAATATAATATGTTGGTCTTTTTCAGTCTTCTTTTGGGGTTTTACTGCTTGCAAAATTTTTTTTGTACTGGGAGAAGAGTAGCCAAAGCATCTTTGAAAGAAGGTTCTGCATCAGGCAAAATATCTGAAGAATAAGTGTGTGTGTGTGTGTGTGTGTGTGCGCATGCGCGCACGCATGCATGCTGCTTCTTAAAGTTGTGATCTTAAACCATCTTTTTTGTTGTTTCTGTTCCACTTTCCTTCATTTCCTACTTTGGATCATATCTGTCCTAAAAACTTGACTTTTATTCTTTTCTCCCTCAAAAGAAAACCTATATACCCACACATACATGTTTAATTCTTGGAATGCCTCTTAAACTCTTAAATGACATACAAAAATCCTGAAGGAGCAAGAAGGTTTTACTTCTTGTTCCCAACCTCCTGAGTCAAGACTGTTATTTGATGCAATTCATGCCAAACATAACACTGCTGTTTGGATGGGTTAAGGCTACTCAAACTGTAATCCTAGAGAGAAGCAAGTGGAGGTATTCTCTGTAGAAAGTGAGGTCAGGAGGTTAGGAAAGGGAAATGAATGCACATTCAAGTCACTCAGGAACTTTTATATAGGTGCAAAAATTTATGTGAAGGTGGTCACAAGTTTAATAGGAGATACATGAATGCTACTCCACTTTAACTGTTAGAAACCAAAGTTTTGTGTGAAATCTTGAATTTATGGGGAAGGCTGGAGAGAGGTGCTGATGAGGTATCTATCTGTTCTTTCCCTTATTCTTTTCCCTCATTTCTGAAATGCCAGAGACTAATCCCCTTTGGGCTTTGGTGACCCCATCATTGGGGTGTTTATCTGGTGGTTGATTTTGCTGTACTCAGGTACCTTCTTCCTCTCTTATTTTCTAATGAGTTTCTAATGCACATGCTGACTTTTCCCTGGGAAAATATAATGAATAAAAAGATATGTAAATTAAGAAGTTGTTTTTAACTTTTATTTTATAAGTGGCTTCTTTCATTTAGCAAAATTCATTTAAGGTTTCCCTCCATTCAAGGCAGAGGAAGATTTAAGGACAGAGAGGTGAAGAAGATATGAGTACAAAAATAGAGATGTAAGAGACAAACGATGAAGAAGGGGCCACCATAGGTAGCCTACTGGATCATTTATTTATACAATAGGCCACCTACTGCAGTTGAAAAGATTAGGGAGAAACTTTCTAACTTGCACAAAATCTCCAAGACAAAATGTTTTAGCCAGTTACAGAATACTATGTATTTTATGATCCTATTTAAGGGGAAACAATATGTACCCCCCAAACAAAAAGCCATACATGATAAAGGACTCTTTCTCCTTACTGATATGTGCAGTTGCTTCTGGAGAGAAGACAGGCAGTGAAAAGAAACATTAATTTTATTATGCATTGTTTGAATGTAAATATACTCATGTATGAACTGCAAAATACTTTTAAAGCACCAGGGTTTTTAATCTTGTAAACCATTGTATCCAATCACAGAATATGGGCCTTGCAAGTAATGTTTGTTCAGAAAATGAAGTTTGAGCTAGGCATGGTGGTGCATGCCTGTAGTCTGGAGGTGAGGCAGGAGGACTGCTAGAGTTCAAGGCCAGCCTGGAATAGATAGTGAGTTCAAGGCCAGCCTGACCCCTATAATGAGACCCTGTTTCAACCCATCCCAAAAAAAGAAGTTTGAGAGAGTTGGATTTTCTGTTAATGCTAAATTTTGTGCTAGTGAGGGAATGCTGTGTTCATGCTGAATTTTACCCGATTCAAATCAAGCTTTGTCTGGGAATTGCTTGAAGAAACTCTAAGCCTGATCTAGAGGTGTGTGTGTGTGTGTGTGGGTGTGTGTGTGTGTACTAGTTTGTAATTGCTACTGTGTGTCTGATGCTGGTAGTTTATACCTTTTATGTCAAATCTAAAAACAATCCTTCAAAGTAATTCCCTTGTACACATTTTTAGAGTGAGGAAACTAAGCTTTAGATAAGGGATTGATTCACTTTGGTGTGTTCTTTCCCCATTAGTGCAATTTGACTGTTGCACAATTCTCACCAAATAGGATGTAGTCAGTTCTAAAAAACTTCTTTCAGCTAGTGCTTCACTTATGTTATTAGCTTTTTATTTAGATAATTAATATATCTGGCTTAAAATTGGTAGCAAAACAAAGCGAGACAGAAAGGAGTAAGTTCCAGTTTGGCAGCACAGGAAGTTGACTACACTTCACAATAAGCTTTTATGAATATTATGAAGATCTAGAAGAATAGTACACAAAGATTCCTCATAAAATAAATGACAAGAAGAGAAACATGCTAATTGCCATCATTTAATCAGTTCACACTGCATGCAAGTACTGAAATATCACATTGAATCCCATTATATGTACAATTAGCTGAGTGCAAGGTCCTGAGTTCAATCTCTAGTACCAAAATTAAATTAAATTGAATTAATGTGTATTAATTTTTAAATGTAAAAAAAACTGGCAGTGATGTGTATTTAGTGCAAAATAGATCTTTTTTCATATACTGTCAGTGCAATAACAAACATTTTGTGTATCTCTAGAAATATTTTATATACACATAAGCACAAATACAAATATTTCTAAATTTTATTTTAAATATTTTATATATATTTTGCTGTATCTATTTTCCATTCAACAATATATCTTGGGGTGTGTGTGTGTGTGTGTGTGTGTGTGTGTGGTGGTACTGGGGATTGAACCCAAGGACTTCACACTGAACTCCATCCCCAGCCTTGTTTATTTATTTAGAGACATGTTCTCACTAAGTCACTAAATTGCCCAGGCTGGGCTTAAGTTTATCATCCTCCTGCCTCAGCCTCGCAGAGTATGCAGATTACAAGCATGTGCCACCATGCCTGGCTTATATTGGAAATTATTATATATTCACTAGATCTGCTTAAGTTTTTCAGTAACTATTATTAATTATAGGAACGCTTCATAACTTAAATCCCCATTCATTTATGGCCATCAAAATTGTTTCATGTCTTTTGTTATACAAAGCTACAATGACTCCTACACGTGGGGCATTTTTCACATGCCTAAATATGTGCATAGAGCAAAATTTCTAGAAGTGGAATTGCTAATTTAAATAAACATCCCCTTACATGTTTTCACATATTGCTAATTTCCATACAGAAATGTTATGCAAACATTTCCCTCAGCTTGTTTAGCCCATGCTCCCCAACATAATGAAAACTTTTTTTGTTGTTGTACAGAGGAAAAGAAAGAAGAGATAAAAAAGGAAGAAGATACATTTAATTGTCTAGAGGTATTCAACAGTACTTTTTTGAACCTTGTTCAGGAGTTGTACAGTGGAATCAACAACTTCATTTCCTGGAACAGCACTACTTCCTGACTGAAATTGTGAAATCTATTTCTTCCTATTCTATTTTATATTCAACCAACTTACTTTGTTGTTGTTGTTACTTTTTCCTAACACGTTTGCACTACATGAGGATTACATGTATCACGGGGAAATTTGTCCATGTACATAACACATCTTAACTCTTTTTTTCAATCTCCCTCCCCTCTCATTCATCCTTGCTTTCTCCAACTGTTGTTCCCCTTCCCATTTGCAACAGCTCTATTTCCATTTTTTTTTCATTTCTTTTTGAAACCCTTTCCCCTTCCTTTCCTTCCTCTTCCCACTTGAAAAAAAGATCTTCCTACTTCCTATCATCCTGCTTTCCATGTTATTTATATGTTGGGTTTCTTATCCAAACAGTGTGATATTTAAACTTGTATGTCTGATTTATTTCACTTCACACTACGGTGTGGAGTTGCATCCATTTACCTATGAATGTGTCAAGTTTATCCTTCTTGATGACTGAGTAGTACTTTTTTTAATAGGACTGGTCAAGTGTCCACAATTGGACCTGGAAGGTACCCTGCAAACCCCTACCCTTCCCGAGAGCGGTTTTTCCTTAACAAAAGGAAGCACACTCACTCCGTTTCCCTCTTCATTCTTTTCACCAATCTGATATCATCATTTGATTATTTAGCTTCTCAAAAACTTATTTCCTCATTTTCCCAACTACAGGCTTCTTGATTTATAAAGCCCAATCTATCCTGCCTTACTATTTTTATTTAAAGCTTGAAAGTACCGCAACTGACAAAAACTATTTACATGTTAAAATAGCTTTAATTGTATATGCCCTTTAATCAGCCTTGGAGCCTGAGAGGATGTTAGGTAGAAAAATCCTGGATTGCTAAATTCAAACAGGTTTCTCACTTAAATCAATAATTTACTTTTATTAAATGATTCATAATGAAAGCAGCATTTTCCTCCCCCACCTATAATAAAGAAAAAATATCACTAGATTCTTCCAAATATACAGTTAACATATTAATTCATTCTATTCATTCAAAAATCTTTTGGTTGGTTTATCAAATCAAGGGGATTTTTGAGGGGAAGAGAGAAAGGGGTTCAGGCTGTTAATAAGGTTCTCTGCGATGGAGAAGACTCAGCTAGTCTCAGATGATTTATGAGCACCAGTACTTTTATCTCCCCTTTTGAGATAGATGGTGAGTCATTTACTCTTATTGCCTAGCACAGTGCCTGGAATACAGTTTAGTGCTGAGTGACTGCTTCTGGAATGGAATTAAAGTATATGAAGATTACTTAGAATTCTTTACTTTGTCTCCCTCTAGATCTCACATATCTTTAGGAATGAGTGCCAACAAGCTCGGGAGTGGATAAAGAGGTTAGGGTAGGAAATTCTTTGTTCAGAAGTGCTTTTGAGATATTGATAAAAAGAGATGATAATTTGAATAAGTCCAAATAGTAGTCCTTGGAAAAGATAATTGTAATATCCGGTAATGTGGCTGCCATTCCCCTAGAGAAAGCCCCAAGACCAAACTACCCCCAGATAGGGCCCTGGGGACACTCACTCACCGTTGAGAATTCACTCCAAGCAAAGCTCAGATGAAGGAAGGAGGAATACTCTGTGGTAGTGTCCTTAGTGGAACCTGACTAAATAAGGCAAGTGGATGTGGAGGCGGTAGGTGTGTGGCTCCTGTCCGTGCGCTTCCGGGGTCTGTCGGGTGGAGGCGGCCGGTGGAGCGGGTGGCCCGGGCGCCTCTGCGCTCGCCGGCCGTTGAGAATTCACTCCAAGCAAAGCTCAGATGAAGGAAGGAGGAATACTCTGTGGTAGTGTCCTTAGTGGAACCTGACTAAATAAGGCAAGTGGATGTGGAGGCGGTAGGTGTGTGGCTCCTGTCCGTGCGCTTCCGGGGTCTGTCGGGTGGAGGCGGCCGGTGGAGCGGGTGGCCCGGGCGCCTCTGCGCTCGCCGGCCCCGTG
>NW_022900948.1:810851-815396 GCF_012274545.1 Fukomys damarensis
ACCGCCTCCCGGCCTGGGTGCGCGTGGTGCGCAGAAGGGCGCCGACTCACAGCTCCGCCCGACCCGGGCTCCGCAGCCCGCACCGGCTGGGAGGAGCAGGAACGCGCAAGCCCGCGATCTCCGGAGAGAAGGGCTGCGTGGGGCTGGGGAGAGGAGAGAAAATGTGGAGGGAGGCAGCTGAATGTTACGCTGGAGACACAGAAAGGTCGCAGGGCCTGTGGTCCCGTGGACGTGGAGTACTCGAGTAGGATGGCTAAGCTCCAGCGACGACATAAGATTTGTTGATTTAATGGATACGCTCAATGGGAACATCTTTAGAGATCAAAAAAAAGTGGGGACTACATGACAGTGATAGTTGCACATCATGAACGTGTAACCCATACACTTTTCTTTTTAAAAAGAGGCTCTCAGTGTTGTCCACGCTGGTCTCCAGCGGACACTCATGCCTCTACCTCAGAATAGCTGAGGTGACACGCTTGTGCCACCACATTCAGTTAATGGCACACTTTTAATTTGTTAATTTATGTTATGTGCACTATATATATATATTTTTGGGGGAGTACTGGGGATTGAACTCGGGTCCTTGCGCTTGCAAGGCAGGCCACCGAACCGCTGAACTAAATCCCCGGCAAGTGTGCATTATAAATTAATAGAAAGAAAGAAGAAAAAGTTTCTGCTGCTCTGAGATTAGACAGCAGCTTGGCAGGAGAAACCCCTGGCCACAGCTGAAGTTTGAGCCCTGTTTTTGAAGAATGCTCAGCAGCAGCCTTCTTGCCCTGCGGAGAAGCACGCAGTTGCATTTTCTGAAGAGCTGTCATCAGTGGCAACACAGAGAACAGGTCCTAAATCAGAGATGGTGAGATGGGAGGCCAGTCTCAGGACTCCAGGAGACTGCACAGCCCTATGCCGCGGGCAACTTTCCACACGGCTTTGCCACCTGAGTAAAAACACCGAGAGGTTTGTGGCCATAATGGGGTGGTAGCCAAATGCCACATTACGAGGTCTCCCTGGAATTTCCAGCCACTATTTTAATAGCATTTCATTAATCCTGAACCCTGACTTTGATATTTGATCGTCTCTGAGATCTGGATGTGTCATATAATTCATAGTGTGTCCCACTTTAACTTTTTGTAGGAGGTATGTGAAGCAACGGTATAGAAGTAATGCCTGCAATTCAGTGTGACTGGAACTAAAGTTGTAGTCGCATGTTTTGAATGATGAAGGTGATATCTGTCTCCCCAGCACGGTGTGCAGTAGGTCCTCAATAAGTGTTAACTAAATAAATGAATGCGTTAATAAAAACTTTTCTATTAGTCTTTACTTTACAATTTGCCAACAATTTGATCTGGAAAAGCCATGTAACTCGTTTTATCTTTCTTAGCTCACTAATTAGCTGTAATAAAATCAAAAGCATGTGGCTGGGGCAGAAGGGAGGCTAGAAAAAGGAAGTACCTAATAGATTTTTGCTGTGGTCTGACTCCTTCCTATAAGTTTCTGTTTTAAAATAAAATAGATTTTGGAAGGCAGAGACAGGAGAAATCCAAGTTGGAGATTTCTAAATTGCCGAGGCAATTTAGCAATTAGTGAGACATTGTCTCAAATAAAATGAAAATAAAAAATTGGGCGTGTAGCTCATTTAGCTTGAATTCTTATTACTACCATCCCAAATATTTTCCTAATGATATATAAGTGGAAACAAATGGAGATTTAGGGTAGCATGAAGGCAGATAAATGTAAAAAAGCTCACAGTTTAATTTTTAATATGTATTTATTTGATTTTGGTGGGGCTGGATGCTAGACACTCTACCACCGAGTTACATCCCCAGGTCGACATTTTGTAAAATGGTATTTTCTTTTCAAAAAAATTGGAACTAAGAAAGGCAAGAATGGGGTGAGTGGAAGATGTTATTATTTTCTTTTGACTTTTCCAATTGATGATCAGATTCTGGACTGTTTGCTGAGAACAGAAAGAAAACAGGCATTAGAAATCAGAAATCAAAGACTTGCAGCCCATTCCTCCCTCTCCTTTACTGCGGGCAACTTTACTGGGTGAAGGCACTTAGAGACTAGGTCCTGGTAATGGCTTCACCTGCATGTGCTCCTTTCTGTACATTCTCTACCTCTGGGTACAGGATCTTCCCATCAGTTCTAAACCTGTCCGATGCCACTGTACTGCCACTCCTCTCTGATCCAGTAGTGGACTGTTAGTCTGGCTGCTCCAGAGAGTGCAGGGAAAGCTCAGCCTTGTGGCCCCATGGATTGTAAGAGGAAAACAGGTAGATAATGCAAGTGTTTGCCCAACAAAATGCCAGGAGCAGGCAAGATGTCACCTCAAGGGCTTTTCAGTGTCCCCAGGAATCTATTGTACTTGGTGAAGAGACAGCGAGCTGGTGACCAAAGGGTGTCTCTGGGTCTGGTGTGATAGATACCTTGAGAAGCTTTGGTCCACTGTTGTTTTACACCCCCCACCCCGCTCCCCTAGGCCGTGCTCCTCTCCTCAAACCACTAATGGCTTCCTGTCATTCCTAGACCAGAATGGCTCCTGTGTTCTTTTTATCTACAAAAATTAAATCAAAAGCACTTGGTTGGGGCAGCAGAGAGTTACAAAAGAGAAAGTATCCGCATAGATTCATACTACGGCTTGAAACTTTTCTGTAAGTTTCTACAATTTTTTAAAAATTCCTTTTGGGAGTCCAGACAGGATTCCAAGTTAGATATCCGCCCGGCAATTTAGCAACCTTATCTACAAGGTCCTACAAGATCTGGTTCCTATCCTCTTCTCCAATCTCCTGCACACGCTCCAGTTCCCAACGATCCACTACGGTGCGGTGCTGCAGTCCTGGCACCTGAGACTCTCTGCCTCCAGTTGTGACTTTGTTTTTATCAGTAAGGTTTTCTAATCACTATTTAGTTTTCTTCCTGTTCACACTTATTGCTTGTGTTGGTTTTACATACTATAAAGAAAATACATTTTACCTTACTTAATGTCTATTTCTCAGAATGTAAGGCCTAGGAGGATAGGATTTCTGTTCTGTCTTGCTCATCTTTGTGTCCCCAGCAGCTAAACCAAGATTAAACATGTAGTAGCATTTTATTTTATTTTATTTATTTTTTTGGGGGGGTACCGGGGATTGAACTTGGGTCCTTGTGCTTGCAAGGCAGGCCACCGAACCACTGAGCTAAATCCCCGGCCCTTGTAGTAGCATTTTAAATAAAGAATTACTATAAAGATGTAACTCAGTGGATGTAACTCAATGGTAGAGCATATGCCAGTCCCCAGCATGAGCCAGGGGGATTACAGTAACCATAGATTTTCAATCCGTGGATTCAACTAGTTTTCCATGGAAAATATAGTTAGGTCTGTCATGTTTACATCCACATGTGTGTGTACTGTTTTCTTGTCATTATTCCCTAAACAATACATTATAACAACACAGCAATTACATTGTGTTATATATTACAAGCAATCTACAGATGGTTTAAAGTATACTGGAAAGTCTAGGGTTGTGGCCCATACCTGTAATTTCAGTACTTTGGGAGGCTGAGGCAGTAAGATTCCATGTTCAAGCTCAACCAGGGCAACACAGGAAGAAACTGTCTCAAATTTTTATACATATATATTCTGCCAGCCTGTCCATGTCTGTCTGTCTGTCTATCCATCTATCTATGCAGCTAGGCCCAGGATTCAGTCCTTAGGGGTGTTGGGGGAAGGTACTGGGGTATACCTCAGTGTCAGAGTGCTTGCTTGGCATTCTTGGCCTTGGGTTCCATCCCAACAGCACAAGATAATAATGATGCAAATATTATGCTATTTTATTATAAGGGACTTGAGCATCAGAGGAGTTTTGTGTCCATAGGCGTTCCCAAATCCAAGCCCCAAAGATACTGTAACTGCACTGAGAGACAATGGGTTAGAAAAACAAAAGAGGGAAGGGAAGAAGGGATAGAGGAAGAAAGGGAAAGATGAAGGAAGGGAGTAAGGAGAAAAGGTAATAAAGTTGCCTATCTGGGTTAGATATCTTAGGTTTGTTTACTAAGGGTCCCTGAATTTATGTATTTGGTCCAATTCAACAGTCTACTTCTTCGCCTTTTTGGCTCTTCCTTTGCCTCACACTCACTCTGTAGCCTCTACTTGGAGATCCTGTGCCCTTCTGTAGACTGCGGTGTCTACACCGCTCACTCCCCGCAAGCTTGAGCTTTGTATTCTGTATTCACACTGCCTCCCAACTGAGGGCTTAGAGATAGGATCTCTACCTGGTCCTCCAGGTTCCTCTGTGCCTTTGTTCTGAAGCAAAATAGGACAGATTTCAGGCTATTCAGAGTTAAAGTTTTACCTTAAATGTTCATGTTTTTTCATATATTGCTACATATATATTTTCCTTCCAGCAAGAATCAGAATAAAGTTGGCACTCAGGCAGATGTGTAGGAGTGGGAGAATAGATGGGATGGGGACAGGAAGGGTGTCGGTGTCTGTGGTTGCTGAAGGGAAAGGCAGGTGTGACAGACTATACTCTTCTTGCTCAGTGATCTCTCTCTCTCTCTCTC
>NW_022900948.1:815475-819905 GCF_012274545.1 Fukomys damarensis
ACTCACTATGTAGGCCAGGCTTGTCTGAAACTCACAGCGATCCTCCTGCCTCAGCCTCCCAAGTGCTGGGATTACAGGCATGCACCACCACGCCCTGTTCATTGATCTCTTGAAGAAACAGATAGTTTAAAAGACAAGCCTAAAGATAGGGTCTCTATCTCCATCACAGATACACTAAAAAAATCAACAGAGGAGCAATAGAAAACTCCATTGCCCAAGGCAGAAGGTCAGATTTCCTACAGTTGTGCAAAAGAGGTGAGATAAAGATTTCCACACCAAGCCTGGCACCACAGAGGTTAGAAATGGTGGGGTTGGTCCACCAAGGTAGTTATGTAAGTGAGGCTGGATGAAGGACTGCGACTGACCAGAAGGTTTAGAAAGGAAGAAGGATTATTAGACCTCATGCCTCCTGAGCCTCCAAGGCAGGATCATCAGGGCCTTGAGCTGTGGGGAGGTCGAGTGTGTGGGTGGTCAGTGGGGACAGGATCTATGGTGTGGATTTTCATGTGTGCGAGACCTTCTTGGTTTATACATGGTACGATCAACTAATACGGTAAAGTTTTAAGCTTTAGAAATGTTTGCTACAAGTGCAAGACATATTAATCGTCAAAATACCCTTCCTCTCTTGGAACACACTTATCCCAACATTCTTGCCGCTTTCTGAAGCAGTTCTGGAAGTCCTCTTTCCTGTCTTTAAGTTGGCTGTTGTGGCGGCTTCCCTTGATGATTTGACTAAAAACGTTTATCTTTTGTGGTTATTTTGACTTCGGTGAGAGCCAAAAGGTGGATGAGGACACACTGTAATGTTTTCTGTTGGATGGTATTTTTTGATTGAATCTTGTAAAGATATGTGTGAAAGAGGACTTCCAGAATTGCTTCAGAAAGTGGTTAGAACAAGATGAGACAGGTGTGTTCAGAAGTGCGGGGCGAGTGTTCTCAGGGGAGTCTATAGCATTATCTTTTACTGTAACGATTTTTTTTAAATTTAAACATTCGCCATACATTTCGGTCACACCTCATTTCTGCTGCTTTGTTGAAGCAAGCTCGGGTTGTCCTCTGAGTTGACTGTGTGAGGTGAAATGAACCCTAGAGACGCAGCCTCAACTTTCCCATCCAAAGATCAGTTGAGCTTCAAAACTCCCCAGGTTCCTATCTTTGAATTATCCGTCCTCACCTGGTGACTTTGTGGGGCAGCTACATCGGCGCAGCTGCCGCTTCCGCATCCCCCACAAGGTCGCGCAGATACCTGGCGACCTCCCGGTGGCCCTGCTCTTCAGCCAGGTCCAAGGGAAAGCGACCCCAGGCATCGCGCACGTCCAGCCGCGCCCCAGCCCGGTGCAGTGCCACGAGGGTATCCAAGAAGCCCTCACGCGCTGCGTCGTGCACCGGTCGGGTGAGGGTGACAGGGTCAGCGCAGTTGGGGTCCGCGCCGTGGAGCAGCAGCAGCGCGGCCACTTGGCTGTTGCCCATCATCATGACCTGCTGGAGGGAGCAGAGTAGTCAGAGCTAGGACCGGATGGTGGGAAAGAAACCCTATTTAGGAGGCTTTACCACCACTCACCATTCCTTGCTGACAACCTTGCAAGCGGATGTCTGAATAGCCTTTATTTGCATCCAGTTATCACCACGTTTTTTTCCAGTTCTCCTACCCATTCCATTTCTCCTGCACATTGAATTCTCCTAGATTAGTCAATGTGTTGTAGATCATTAGCTACAAGCAGGGGCGCACGAAAAGAAAAGTGTGTAGAATAAACTGGCTTTTACTACAAACTAATTTCCTGTACATTTTCCTCATTTTGAGATGAAATTATGTTACGCTGAAATATTTTGTGTAGTTCGCTGCTGTAAAATTCAGATTAGGTAACTATTAAAATTTGTTTGAACAGTAGATGTCACAAAACTTGGTTACCTTTTTCTTACTAGAATGTTAAACTTCAATTTATTTAAATACAAATTGAGAAGGCTTGTTATCCCTAAAATTTCTTCTTGTTATAGACTTAATAAACTTATCCAAGTCATAATGCCCCCCCACAAAATGTTAATGTCCTAGTCCTCAAAAGCTGTAACTGTGTTACCATGCTGGTCTGAAGAGATTTCAAAGATATAATTACTGAATGATCTTGAGAAAATTATTTTAGGTTTTCACGTTGGGTTGGGCCCAATGTAATCACAAATGTCTTTACCAGAGGACCAAAGTCAAAGCCAAATTATATCACGGTGGCAGGGATTAGAGAGATACAGGGGCAAAAAGCCACCATCATCATCACCATCATCATTATAATAGTCACCAGAATAATAAGTCACCAGAAGCTAGAAAAGGTAAGAAAGCAGATCCTTCCTTACAATTTTCCAAAGAAATGAAGCTCTGTGGATTCATTTTAGACTTCTGAAATATAGAAGGATAATTGTGTGGTCATTTTATCCATTGAATTTGTGATAATTTGTTATAGCAACAATAGGAAACAAACATTTCCTACATATATGATCTGAGAGCTCATTAAACAGGAAATATTCAACTCTTAATTCCTAAATCATCTGTGAAATAAAACCATAGAGGACTATTTAAATGGTAAGTAAAATCACTGCATTCTTGCAATGTGCTGTATGGTGAGTGAGATTCTTTTTATGGTACCCATTATTTAGTTGTATTAGCTCAGGGATGGTGACTGTCTGAAGAGGAATTATTTATTTTTAGTTACATTCTGTAACAACTAAAGGAATGGCTTAAGTTTCCTGAATTGGCAAGCTATAATAAATTATACTATGTCTGCTGAATCTTACCTTGAAGAAAGTGAAACTAATTTAGTTTTTAAAAGGAGGAGGAGAAAATGTAAATGAACTACATTATAGCTACAGATACAAAGAAAAAATACTGTGGTTCACGGTTCTTTGCATATGATGACTCTCCATCCTGGTCATTAAACTGCTCTTAAATGTTTTTCATTTACTTTATGATATGAAAAAGCTGAAGAAAAGTTACCTATATTTGAAATTTAAATAATAGCAACCATAAGCAAAAATAAAATGCATATTTAGAGGATATCTAAATCTATTTAGTAAGAAGTTAGTTTGAGCTTAGCATTTTAATTTTTTTCTATAAACTATTTCTGTATTAAATACTAATTTGGTTAGAGATCTAAATAAAAGCCATTTCTTCTTTTTCTCTACTAAATCACTGTCAAAACTATCTAATTTTCTTTTTCATTTTTTGTATGTAATTAAATTATGCTTTTTCTATTAAACTTTGAGGCTCTAAAGCCAAACTCCAAGATGCTGGCAAAATTTTAAGGACATTAAATTACTACTAATGAGTACATTATTTTTAAAAGACTCATGCTTATCTGGTATAACCACCTAACCTCTCTAGCCTCAAAATGTCTCTTCAAATGTCAAATAATCTCAGGTTTTAAAACATTCTGATTGTGTTTTCATATCTGCACTTTAAAGTCTGTAAAATTTATTCTGTATTGCATACTTTCAGGAAAGGGCGTCACTTTATTCAGTTCGTGAAGTTTCAAGTAGAGTTCTTTTCCTTTGTCTAGTTATGTGGAGTTTTTGCAATGTGGATTTGTTTCATATGAATTTTCTTTTTAAGAATCGGAAGTAATGGTCACTACTGGGAATAAAACTTGGGTGGGTAACTGCTGAGGAGAATTCGTTTTTTTTTTTTAAGCTTGAAATGTAGGAAGTTAATGAAGGTACCCCCCCACCCCGTGCCAATCTAGTAGTCTCCCACACCCAAGTGGAGCACAGAGGAAAGAAATAGCACTTTCAACAATTGAAAGCTCTATCACAAATAAGTTAACGTATATCAAATAAGTAAAATATCAAGATTAGGAGGTGGCCTCAAAAACAGTAACTGAAATCACAATAAAGGTTTTCTTCATGTTTGTCTTTATTTTCTAAGTTCCTAAAACAGGCATATAGTTTCCTACTTGGCTAAGAAAAAAACAATATGTAGTTACTTTTGAATAATTTTAATATATTTCTAAACTACAATACACAGCAGTAGATGTCCAACGAAAGTCCCCCTCAGCGAGGAAGATAAGTCCAATCCACTCAGGGGGGCTGTGAATCGAAGAAAGTTACCCCAGCAAATCATTTTAAAAACGCATTTATCCCAAACGTTTCTACATTTTCTATCTGGTGAAAAGCAAGCCGCAAACTACACACAAAGGAACCCTCTGCGCCATCCTCACCGCGTTCCTGAAAACCGCACCCCTGCGCCTCCGAGCTCGGTCCGGGGGCTTCGGGAGCCGCAGGGCGATCCCCAAGAGGGGGCCTCTGATTCCAGACCTGACAACTCCCCGGAAAACGTCGATTTCTAGTCTAACGGAAGAGCAGCCCGGTTCTGCCCGCCCTGCCAACCTTGCCCCCGCCGAGTCCGGAGCTCTCCCACCTGAACCGGTCTCCGGCCGAAGCGGTTCGGG
>NW_022900948.1:820739-822950 GCF_012274545.1 Fukomys damarensis
GCAGAGCCTCTGCCTGCAGCAGGAGGCGCCATTTGCTCTGAGTACAATGCAAACGTGGCATGGGGACTTGTCGCCCACCCCGGGGAGCCGGGGACTTGTCGCCCACCCCGGGGAGCCGGGGATGCCGGCTCGAAGGGATCCAGCCAGAGCGAGTGGAAAAAGGACTCCCTAGTTCCCTCCCCACCTGCTTCCTTTGTGGCACCTTCCACCCCCTCCTCGAAGCTACTCCTTCCGGCGCCCCAGGAGGTCCCTGAGCTCCCTCACTCTGCTTCACAATCCTCCTCCCCGACACCCCATTTCCTTTCTACCTTGTGCAATATCCTACCATCAGAAAGATAGGCAGGAGTCTTTGCTCCGAATTCAAACCAGAATACTTGGTGTCTTAGGCAAAGATTAGTTCCTCTTTTAATAAGCAGAAACGTCGAAGGCGTCCGGTTCCTGATAGGAAGAGACACACCGAGGATCCGTAACTCCCCATCCCCACGCTGTGACACATTCCTTGTTTCAGATGACACATTTCCCCTCCCCCTCTCGACCCTTAACTTTGGCTTGCTAGGTTCACGCAGAGCTGAGATGTCAGAGATTGAAGCTCCGAGAATTTGCTCTGGGCAGTCTGTCTACCAGTCAACTTGCCCTCCCCCTTCACGAGGAAAACAGATATCTGGGGGAGGGGTTTTCTCAGCAGATATGTGCAGTTCCTGGTATAAGAACTGGGTTGTAAGATGAAATCTATTTAACACGGATGGGTAAGAATTCTGCGTATAAGAAAATAGGAGAGCAGCAGAGGGAATCATTGGGCTAACAGCGCTCAGTCAGCTGCAGAGTTGGCACGGTGATTCATAAGTGGACTACTCTTTGGACTCCTTTCAGCTCCACACACTTTATAGGGCTACTGTGACTTTAAATGAATTGCTATACATATAAGCATTAAATACAGTGTCACAAACCTAAGGTAGTACCTGTCAGGTATTAAATTATCATTTTAAAGGATTCGCTTGCAATCTTGTGAGATAAAGAAAAAATGCTTTGGATAGAGTTATCAATATTATATAAAGATCAAAAAGACTCTAATCATTGAGATGATGGGCCTCTGCCGTCCTCATGTATAATATTATATAAAATTAAACAGACCCCGAGAAGATGACAAACCAAAGGAAATACAAAGTTAGAATTTCCCCTGATTACCTGTATGCTTCTAAAATATATTAAATTTTAAAAATTACATTGCTCAGACTTTGCTGATGCTTTAAGCATATGCTTAATCTGTCTACTGGATAACCCAGCTCTGTTTAAATTATGTTTCAATCCCTGGTTAGCTTTTTGGGTAGACTTATACATGACCTTGTAGTTTCATTGCTTTTCTGTCAGCAAAACATGCAGTTTTAAAATGGTGACAATTAAAATGCTTATGAGATGGTAAATCTTATAGAAATACACAGTGCATTACTAGGCCATATATATTTTCCTCCAACCATTTCTCAATTATCTGGATGGTAATAATGTGGAGAATTCAAATTGACGATAAAAGAACATGAAATTTTAAAATTTAGCTTGAAGTCCTTTATGATGGGGGAGGAGAAAATAGCGACTGTTAACGATGACAGGGAGGGAACATATTTCCTGTATTATTAAAATGTCTGGTTTGTAGACCGATATAAAAATTAGTTTCCATTACTACACTATAGTATTTTTTCCTATTTTGGGGGCAGGCCAAGATGGAGGACCGCATGTTTGAGCCCAGCCTCAGCATTTAAACAACTTAACAATACCCTGTATCAATATTTTAAAAATACTTTTAAAAGGGCTGGGTATGTAGCTCTGAAAAAGCTCTGGGTTTAATCCCCAGTACAGAAACAGAAAAGATTGGCAGGCAATGATATGCAAATTTCTCTTATAGTAAGCAAGATGATTTTGTTAGTAATAAAAGAAGTCACAGAAATAGCTCTGGGTCAGAACAAAGTCTCATGCAACTAATGAACTGCTTTTTAATTGTGAAATCTTTTGAACTGCTTTTAACTTCAATATCCATAATCTTTAAGGGCTCTATATTGTTCTATTGTTTATATCTTATGAGAGTATTATATCAAGTAAAATAATACATATTGGGCTGGGGATTTAGCTCAGTGGTACCGCTGCCTGTCTCTTGCAAGCACAAGGTTCCAAATTCAAACCCTGGTACAAAACAAAACAACACACACACACACACACACA
>NW_022900948.1:823221-835750 GCF_012274545.1 Fukomys damarensis
AGCACAAGGTTCCAAATTCAAACCCTGGTACAAAACAAAACAACACACACACACACACACACACACAAACACACACAAATGCTGTTTTTCAAAGCATACGTGTATCTTTCCACTTTCAATGTTACATTATTATGAGATTCCACATACTGAAATTGGAATTGTGCACTGTGTGCACATATTGGACATTCTAATGAATTAAACAAGCAGAATAAATTACATAGACAAATAGAGTTGCTTTTCTTAGAATCCTCACTCATAACATGATTTGACAAGAGTAACTGAGCAGTTACTATATGTCAGGCATTTGTTTAAGTTTGTGGATATAAAGAATGAAATGCCTTTAGTCAGGAGTGTGTATTGGTAACAGCTGTGAGCTGTGCGTGCACTGTATTTGCTTCTCTGGAGACAGTGGTCTTCAGTTGGAATAAGCTGTCTAGGGAAACCTACTTAAAAAATATAGAAGAAAGAAGACTTCTGTTATACATTCTGCTGAGTCTTCAGACTTGTGCTACTCAGGAAAATAAATGCATTTCAGGGTCTGGAAAAGATCTTGTAATTAATGAGAATTACACAGGAAATTACCTAAGTAAAGTATACACTGTGTGGTGAAACTTCTAGGCATAACTGTGTTAAGCTTGCACTGAGGGTTTCTCAGATAAGATATTGAATGCACTACAGAATTATTCAAAGATAAAGGAAATGGGAGAAAAATTCTTCAATTAATTTAGAAAGAGAGCAATGCAGGGAAATGACAAGCTCTCTCATCTAGTTAGTTACTTTGAACAAGTGGCACTTTTTTCTAGCTTTAATATTATCACTTACAAAGTGGGCATTGTAACAAGTGTACCTCAAGTGACTGATTGATTTCAAGAAAAAAAAAATGTCCCTTAAGGTGTCACAGTGTAAAAATTCTGAGGGTTTGGTGAATCTGAGTTATAAGAATGTTTTAAATAAGAAGCAGTTTCTTACTTGCAAAGTGGCAAGGACTTTGTTTATTCATTATCCACAAGGAGAAAGGTTAGCTTTAGTATAAAAGAGATGTTTGAGAAAGAGCAGGTAGGTTTGTTAAGGAAAGACAGTGTATCTGTTCCCAAGAGGAGATACCAAGAACTTTCAAGATAGAAGATGCTTTCTTTTTGCTTTTAGTATGCTCTAATTAAATTCAATGTAGCACAACTGTTGAGAATTATTATTTGTTAGGAGCAAGGCACTCTTATCAATGCTATGCTCTACTTACTCAGAACTATAAAATTTCTTTTCCTGCTCAAGCAGTACCATAGCGAGGAACACAAAAGTAAAAATACTTTAATATACTATAGACATAATGCACAATTACAGGTAAGTTACAATTTTTTAATCTTAGCTTCCAAAGAGCTAGTAGGTTATAGCATCTGTAGAACCTATCACTGGCTTACCAAGATCATTTTGAGGAAAACTTAGAATTATAAGCTATAGATCAGATGTCTTTTTAAAATTGTGAACAAAAATGTGATTTTAAATCTATTTAAATTTATTACTCAAAATATCTTCAGAGTGGACTCATGTGAAATGAGGACTCTTTGTAGCTCATGAAAAGAATCACTTCTTAATTTAATTATTTTATTTTATAATTGTATTATTTTTGTTTGTTAAGAGAGTTGTTATGGTTAATTACTTGTATCTATTTGTAGCTATCTGGCTAGCTGAGAAAACTAAAAGACTAAAATAGTGTATATTCACGCATATATATATATATATATATCATATGTATATGCATAGTTTGTTTACATGCACAGATATTGAGAAAGTCTCATCCCAAGGAACAAAATAAATAATAAGGCCTTAATCAGAGTGACAAACAGAAACAGAGACAAGAAGGTCATTCAAAGTTTGCAAGAAAATAATAGTGGCTATAATGAATTAAATTCCAACTATGTAGCAAACACTAAGCACTTTTATATATATCATTTCTAATCCCACAGCTGTCTTGTGGGATGGAAAGTGTTAGCATTCCGTCATAAAAAAGACCAAAAGAAGTCAAAGTGCTTAAGTAACATTGAAAAAGAAGATGGAGTTCCAACTCAGGATGTAGGTCCATTTGAGAGGTTCCTATGTTTCCCTGCTGACTACACCATTTGTGATGTATAGCGAGCCACGCCTTTTTCTTTGAGGATTGTGCTCTCAAAGGAGTTGCAAAACCTGGACCAAGGTGACGGGTCTCCAATATTACAAAAACATAATTAACATATGCTTCTTGATATTCTTGAGTAATAATACACAACTGAAACCTGACTCCAACTCCCTTTAAAGTCACTTAATGCAATCTTCTCATTTTTGAATGACTTCCCATCTGGTTATACATGTGTAAAAAAAAAAGTGAAGAAAATGAAAAATTACAGCACATCAAAGCAACGCTAATGTTTTGAAGTAATTCCCTCCTGTTTTGCTGTTGTTGTTGTTGTTTTGAGACAGGGTCTCACTCTGTAGTTGAGACTGACCTGGAACTCACTGTGTCGCCCAGGCTGGTCTCCAACTCACAGCGATCCTCCTGCCTCAGCCTCCCGAGTGCTGGGATTACATTCGTGCACCACCATGCCTGCCTTTTTTTTTTTTTTTTTTTTTTTTTTTTTTTTTTTCAGTCTTTAACTTGTAGATATACAAGTTTGCAAGTTTTCCTCTCACTTATTAGAGCATTTTTCACACTTTTCCAACAGCAGTTCTTAAGCACTAATTTTAACAAGTGTACTCGATTCCACTGAAAATAATTTTATAGTTTCTCTAATGATCTCCCTGTTGTCTGGTAGTATTTAAGTTGTTTATATTTGTTACACGAATAATACTGGTTTTTCAAAGCATGACTCTTCCTTTTCTTTTCTTTTTTCTTTTTTGGTACCAGGGATTGAACTCTGGTCCTTGTGCTTGAGAGGCAGGCGGCAGAACCACTGAGCTAAATCCCTGGCCCTCTTCCTTTTCTTTTTTGAGGTGCTGGGAATCAAACCCCAGACAAAGTATGCTATGCAACAGCTTTATCCCTGAACTATATCCCCAGACCTAGATATGACTCTTGACACATCACAAACAACTTTTCAAACAACAAAATTTGATTGATTTACAGGTAGCAAAAATGGAAAGGATGGTATACTGTCATGATTACCCAGTTAATGAATATTCTCTGCAGATTTTGAACTCACTTCTGCTCTCCATGTTCTTTCTATAGCCACAGATACTTACTGACTTGGATAGCTGTGGGTGTGGGAAATGCTGCACACATCCTTAATCATAATCGTGGAGGGGATACAAATACAGTGCTCAATAATGGGACAATTTTGGTCAGATAGAACTCAGAACAAGCCCTACATTACTGGCTCTGTAGGCTTAAGTAAATTATGTAAACTTTGTGAGGTCTGTTTGCTCACCTCACTAGGGAAAAGAAAATGCATTTCAAAAGGTTATTGTGTGGGATTAGGAATATCATATGCTTGATTATTTCCATAATTCTGGTTGTAAACTGAGTTGGCCAAGAACCAAATCAAATTCAATTAGGTTCAATGTTGACCTTATGGGGAAATTTGATTCAGTTCTCATCCAGTTAGGTTTGTGACCTGAATTGTGTTTGTGAACCAAGGTACCAATTTATACAAAAATCTAGGCACACAGCAGGCTTTCAATAAATGAAACATTATTATTTTGAGACTACATATGACATTTACTACCATATTATTTATTTGGGCTATGAATGTCAATTTCCCCTTTGGTATTTTTTCATCTACTACTGTACATTTTGGCAAGTGTCTGTGGGTTCAACAAACAAACCAATCTCCAGCCCAAAAGGTGTGATTAATTCTCCATTCTTTGCATCTAATCCTTAGAAAACAGAGTGCCTTTTCAAAAAAGTTGTCTGGGTTATAACAAAAGAACTTCTACCAAAAACAACCTCCTCCCAACTCATTAAATCATGGAAGTGACTCTGGAGTGTGTCACCGTGTTCAATGTTTTCTCTGAATTAATTGCCATCCACCACCACTCCTTTGAATGCCTTTTAAGGGGAAAATATGAGGAGGAAACAAGCAAATGCAAAGTTTACCTCTGTAAACTTTCATTTCCAACTATCAGTTTTTTCTTCCTTGATGGGGTAGATTTGTTTTTAAAAAAAATGTGTTGACTTTTTAATTTGCTAAATACAAGGAACAATAATATTTATTATATTTTTTGGGTAGCCTACTTCTAAACATTTTAACAGTTTTGAGAATGACTTTAATATTTCTGTCCTCTTCACTTTCTTCAGCACACAGTACTTTTCTATACTGAAAAAAAAATTTTTTTTAATTGTTCTGGCCAACTGTTGGTGGGAGTGTAGACTAGTGCAACCACTGTGGAAATCAGTGTGGGGATTTCTCAAGAAACTAAAACTAGAGACTCCATTTGACCCAGCTATACCTCTCCTTGGTATCTTCCTGAAAGAATTAAAAGCATCATACCACAGAGATATATGCATGTCTGTGTTTATAGCAGCACAGTTTGTAATAGCTAAATCTTGGAAATAGCCCAATTGCACATCAAAATAGAAGTGGATAAAGATTTTTAAAAACACAATGGAGTACTACTTGGCCATAAAGAAGGATAAGCTTCAGACATTTATACCTAAATGGATGATGGACCTTGAGACTATACTCCTAAAATAAATCAACCAGACACACATGTTTAAATATCACATTGTTTCCCTGGCATGAAAAACCAAAAGTGGAAATAAGGATGGAAATGGATAAGGGATGTTGGGGAATGGGAAGAAAGTGTTCAAATGGGAAGGAAAACAATGGAGGAGGGAGGGAGGAAGGAAGGAAGGCACAAGAACAGAAGTGAAAATAGAAGGAAAAAATGGAAACAAAGCTTCTGTACATAGGGGAGGGAGCCTGAAGGGGGAAATAGATAAAATAAAATACAATTGATGTGAAAAAAATTTGTTCTGGCCAAAACTTCAGGATGGGACAGCCAGTTTGAAGGAATTAAGAATAAAGAGGAGGAGCCTGGTGTGGTGGCGCACACCTGTAATCGCAGCACTCAGGAGGCTGAGGCAGGAGGAGGATGGCTGTGAGTTTGAGACCAGCCTGAGCTACATAGTGAGTTCCAGGTCAGGCTCAACTACATAGTGAGACCCTGTCTCAAAAAAAAACAAAAACAAAAAAACCAAAAAACTAAAAACAAAAACAAAAAGAAGAAAAAGGAAGAAAATTTACACTAATTTTATGTGACACCTTGAAATGTACTAGGGATTTGAATAAATACATATATTTTTATTATAATGTGTACATTCTTTAAAAAGGAGTTCAGGATTTTTGAGCTAATCTGTATAATTAAATTCAATGATATAAGTGTTAATGGTAAAAATAAAATGTACTTTCTTAAGAGCATGATGGTAAGTATTTGAACAATATCTGACAAGGTGTTACTTGAAAGTTTATAGTGATCTTTATATATATTACTTTATCCAGTTCTTATTACATAAATATTTTAGGCTATATTCTCAGGTATATAGATGAGAAAATGGAAGCATTTAATGTTTTTCATACTTAGCCCTAAAACCACAATAGATACAGGAAATGGAATCTGATCACAAGCCATGTGAACAACACAAAAATGATCTTTCTTCTACATACTTCAAGTAGTTCCCACTTATTGCTGTTAAGTCAAACTAGGACTAGGTAATTTTTATTTATAAGAGGTTTCAATTTTATAAGATTCAATGACTTGTAGGGCCCATAAAAACTTGTTATTATTATATTGTTCTATTTTTCAAACTTTTTCACTTACTGAGTCAATAAATATTTGCTGAGACATATGTGGTTTATGCTGAGTATGTTGAATATAACAGAGCCCCAAAGGAGATAAGAATTTGAGGGAATGATAATTAACTAGAAGAAATAGAACTGCAACTGTGTGTGTGTGTGAGTGTGTGTGTGTGTGTGTGTGTGTGTGTGTGTGTCTAGAGGCAACCAAATTCAAAAGTACACAAATAAGTAGCCATTTAAATTTGGCAGGCTATGCAACCTGTCTCCAGATATGTAATGAAGAAAGGAATTATTGATAGCATAAAGATACTATAATAATTAAATGAGTGAAAATTGAAGTGTTCTATGACTATTAGACTCAATTATTTTTGAGGTGAAAGAGAACTTCACCATATTTTTTTTGGAAGAAAGTTTCAATAAGCCTTTTTAAAAAACTGAATGTTATATTATATAAACATATTCAGCTTCAACCACTCAACATGTGAATAGCATGGGGTAAAATTTAAGGTGTCATGTGTTGCATAAGCATTCAGTTATTTCAAAGTTAAAAAATGCTACTGTTTCTACACAGAATGAGAAAGATTTTTCAATTGAGGGGAACCACTGCTATTTAGATAGCTGCTGCTTCTTTAAAATGGTGAGTTATACAATTGCTGAGTCAGACTATCTGGCAGCTGGAGAGAACAAAAGCAAGAAAATGGTGGCACTCGAGAAGAGAAAGCAAAATATAAAAATTTTCCAAATATATCAGCAAAGTCACCTGTGTAATATTGGAAACCCAGTAGCTTAATAGCAGAAAGTTATGATTATAACATGAGACACAGTATATCTTATATTTTCTTATAATTGTACATGATTCTTTAGTTGAAATTATTCATGTTTCCATTAACACAGTGCATTTAGACACAAAGACCCATCATTTTGACTGTAAGTGCTTTATTTTGTTAGTGGCATTTTGTTGCTGCAATCTTGATCCTAAATAAACATATTTTAAACCCATAAATCCTGCTGTTTTGTTTCTTCTCTTTTAATATTATTTTATTTTGTCATATTTACTGAAATTCTGGTTTGGATAATAAAATAAGTGACAACCCTTATTAGTGCTACATATAGAGGTATTATTAACTAATCTTGTATAAAGAGAGGTAATAACACAGTATTCCAAAAATATAAGACATATTTTCCAAATTCCAAAAATATGGCATATATCCTATGTGGACATATTCTCTTGCTGCCATGAGCTCTAAAACACCATATATCTTCCTTTCCTCCCAAATAAATTCTGAGTGTAAACTCTGGCATCTAAGAGATAATCCTTTCCAATTTCGTAATAAATGGTATCACTTAGTAATAAATGGTATCTTCTCATTTCATAAAACAATTTCTTTTTTTGATTACTCAAACTCTCCCTCTTGAGATCCAAAATATGATTGACTGACTCTAAAATCTTATAAAACAGCCTGGCTTTTATTCAAGAATAAATATGCATATATAATTTTTTCCTTAAAAGAGCAATATATTGGCCATATTTATCAAATTGTGCCCCAGGGCACTTATAACAAAAGCTCTTTAACGTGTTTATTTAAAATGTGGATTCTTATAATTCACCAAAGATCTACTAAATTAGATTTTCTGTGAGTGAGCCCTAGAAATGTGTATTTTAATAATTGCCAAAGTAATAAGATTGCCAATAACTTTCATGATATATATTTTGACTCCTGGTTACTTGCATACTTTATTAAGAAAGTAAAGGCATTTTATATTACTCTGTACAACTGTATTAATTTAAATTTTCTTAGGAAATTACATATCTGGGTTTACATAGCTCTACATCTCTATAAAGTGTTTTTCCCTTAAAAAAATTCCTACTGTGGGCTGGAGGCTCAGTGGTAGAATAGTTGCACAGCATAAACAAAGCCATGGGTTCAGTCCTCAGCACTGAAAATAAACTAACATCCTACTGATTTTGTAATAATTTCAACAATTTATGAGATTTAACTTTTGAGAGTGAAGCAGAAAACTGAGAGCCACTTGAAAAAAAAATTTTTTTTTTTTGTACCAGGGATTGAACTCGGGTACTTGTGCTTGCAAGGCAGGCCACAGAACCGCTGAGCTAAATCCCCAGCCCAGCTAATTGAATTTTAAAGTCATTTGTCATAAAGTGTTTATATTTTTTATAGGCAAAGTCAATGTTACATATAAAAAATAAACACATTTAAAAAAGGAGAACTGATACTTTGAGAATTTAAATTTTGTAGCTAAGTGTTTTAATTTTTGCCCTTTTATTACCTCTGTCCCATTATATAATTCTGCCAAACTACAAGGACCATCCCAGGCCCATGAAATAAATGACTACTGGGAGATGCTGAAATACTGAGATTTTCTTCAAACACCCCTTCTTAAAAGAAAATGCTATTGGCTGTGGTGGCTCAGGGTTATAATCTAAGTACTCTGTGAGGTGGAGGCAGGGAGGTGCAAAGTTTGAGCCTGGGCTGAGGAGGGTCTGGGGCTGCATCTCTGTGTGTGAAGGTCCTGGATTCAATTTCCAGTAATACCCTCCACCACACACACACACACACACACACACACACACACACACACACACAGGCTGCTTAATCTTCCAATATGTTACTACCATATTTTATGTAATATTAATGCGGGGGGGGGAAGCTACTAACATTTGGTAACTTCAACAACTGTAAAGGTAGGGGAGCTTGCTGAATACACATTGAAGTATCATGGATTAGGATCCCGCAAATACTCGTGCGTATGGTTGTGTATATTCTAAGAGGGGCCAGAGCCTCTAAAAGGACCTTCTTTCTCCTAAGGAACAAAATATTTATTCCTAAGGTCTTCTCCCTTGGTTGTCTTGCTGTTATGGTGGTGAATCTTGGTGTTTTAATAGCTGCTGACTTTTTTCCCCCCCCTGGTACTGGGAATTGAATTGAAGGCAGGGCCTTCGCACAGAGAGCTACATCTCGAGCCTTCTTATTTTTTACTTTGAGACAGGGTCTCACTAAATCACTAGGTTGTCCAAGTTGGTTGGTTTGTTTGTTTTGTGGTACCGGGGATTGAACTCAGGTCCTTGCGCTTGTGAGGCAGGCCACCGAACCGCTGAGCTAAATCCTCAGCTGGTTGCCCAAGTTGGATTAAAAAAAAAAAATCTAATCAGTGATTTCACTTGGATATTTTAAATGAGGGGGGGAAATTAATAACATAAAAAGAAAACTGTTGAGACATTATCACTGGGAAAACACAACAGATCACTCAGTACATCATCCTGCACTCTTAGAAACCGAAAGGAGGCCTTTCAACCCGCAGGCTGCATCTGCCCCGAGGAGTCCAAGGACTCACTTGCCTTGGAAGTGCTCTTACCCCTCAGTTCCTCCAGAGCACTGGGGTTTCTCTATACCCATCCCTTCCAAGAAAGAAAGGGTCGCCTGGGGTCAAAACTGGGGAGTTGGTCTCGAAATGCCTCCCTCCCTCCCGAGTCCAGTGGACGCCCTTTGAGTCTGCCGGCTCCTCTTCCCTTCCTGCTCATTTAAGGCTAGTCCGGGTTCGCGTCTAACCCCAGATCTACAGCGGCTGCCACTCGGATCAAAAGTTTTCTGCAGAAATAGGGGAGGTGGGGCCCAAAAGTGGAAAGGGTGATTGCGCAGAGTGTGGTGATCAGTGGATCAGCGTCTGAACGCTAGCTTTTGTCAATTAAATCTCTCTGGATGAGCCGGAGTCCTGTGGATCCAGAGTGCTGAGCGTGAGCGTCGGAGGTCAGGGTCGAGGAGGAGAGTTGGAGCCAGGAAAGGAAGAGGCTCTGAACACTGGGAGCCCAGGAGACTCCTTCACCGAGGGCACTCAACGGAATAATGGGGAACCCCCCCATCTCTAGTTTAGATAGGGCAGAGAGCCCACACCCCGAAGTCTTTCAGATTAGATTCCTGTGCTTGGGGGGGAGGGCATCGCAAAAGAAGGGGTAACAGGAGTGCCCCTGTACTAGTGACCCAGGCCCTAACATCTAAGAGTCTTGGAAACAGAGCTGCAGCTTTATCACTATTAAAAAACAGAACTGCATTGTGAAAAGTACGGTTCACGTTTGTGTCTCAGGTCACTGCACTTCCAAGCTTTCCCAAACATTAAAACCACCTTCATATACAGGCTGGTTTTATAACTTTTCTCTCGCTCCCCCCATCTTCCCATCTAATGCTAATGAAACTATGCTTTTGTGTCAAAGAATTGGAAAATAACGTATATTATCACTGGTGATGGTTTGAACACTGTAAAATGCAAAGGTATAGCAAAGAAAATAAATATTATCCAGAACCCTCCCTCCTAAGAAAATCATTGTATTTTGTGTGTGTGTGTTTGTGTGTGTGTGTGTAGGGGAGAGGGGGAGAGAGAGAGAGAGAGAGAAAGAGAGAAAGAGAGAGAGAGAGAGAGAGAGAGAGAGGACAGCAAGAGTTTTTTATCGTTTTGGATTTTGCTTTAAAAAACGTCTAACTTTGTAATGTAGATATTTTACATTCTATTAAAGACCTTGCAAATCTGTAGTTGTCTAATATTCCAGAATATCACTGCACTATAATTCAACACCTTATTGCTAGTTATAGGAAACTTTCAAGTTCTTACTACTTTTAGCCATGTTTGTGTTGATCTTTCTCAGAATCTTTTCTTAGGATGACACCGAGATATAGCATAGCTGAATGAAAGTACATCAGTTTTAAGAAGTTCTTGATATGCATTACAAAGTTGTTTATCTTGCCTATGAATTATTTATAAAAGCGTGTTAAACAGGCAATAAACAGATAATATTAGCGATTAGATATGTAAAAATAAGAATGTAGAGAAAAATTCACTTCAATATTATAATTTTATGTTTAGGAAATGAAACATACCCATTGTTTATATAATCTACACTGCAGAGATACAGGACCTCAAAAACTTTTTATCTGGTTGGATTTTGTGAAGATAGAGGGGTGTGGGTGTCTTAGTCTGGAGCTTCAGTTTTGGTTTGGCCTAGGGTGTGTTGTATGAGCTACAAGTGAGATTTTTACATTTCTTCAAAATAAATGAACAACTAAATGTTTTTAAAAAGTGAAAACACTCAGGCACATGTTCAGCCTTGTGTAAGACAATATTTTTAAAATATTTGTTTCCTCTTACTAACAGAAGTCATTTTTATATTAGGAAATAATTGAGTTTAATTCCATCACACAGTTACTACTGACGAACCAACACGTAATTGTAGACCTGTAAAATGCTATGGAATAGCAACAGACTACAATGGTCCTACCTTTTATTGTTCCTAATTTAGGATGACAATGGATAATTTAAAATTCAAGAGTTTTCAAAGAAGTAAGATGAGCATGAAATCTGTATTTCTGAAAGGGTTATTATTCATTTAGACTACATCACCAACTGGGATCATGTACACATTGGAATAATGGTTAATGCCAGCTGCACAGTATTTACCTTGAAAGGACTCCATGTTGTAAAAGAATAAAAACCCATACAGGTCCTCAATAGTTATGAACAAATGAATATTTGACTTCAAATGAACATACTACTATTTTGTAAACACACCAAAGTATGTGTACTGCAGAACCAATTTCACTTACCCAGTAGCTAAGAACTAGTTATGGAGCTTGTAATGTGTGTGAGAGAGAGAGAGAGAGAGAGAGAGAGAGAGAGAGAGTGCGTGCGCACTTGCGTGCATGCTCACATGTCTAAATCTAGGGCCTTGTGAAAGTTCTACCACTGAGCTACATGCCCAGCTCAGTTTTATTATACATATTTCCAGTCAGATAAAAATGAAATGTCATAGTGAATGTATGTGCAGAAATGTTAAAATATGTACCTTACATACTTGTGCTAATATTACATAATTTGTCCCTGTACTGTTTAAATACTTGCTCCTCTGAAGGAATTGTATGAGTTTCAACCTAAGTAACACTATATTTATACATAAATCAGTACAAAAGATGTATTTTATAAGTGTGAAATATAAAATAACGTCACTTATAATTAACACTTCAGATGTTTATATCTTGTATATAATTTCATATAGGAAGTTGGGAAATTGAACATATTTTCAAGATATATATTCTATTTAAGCCGCATGTCCTATCACCAAATACTTGCAGAAAACTGGGCCTTTTTCATACTGTAAATAACTTTACACCTAATTCCTGAAATTTGATTTAAAAACCAAACCAAATAACAAAAAATGAATAGTTATTTTCAACAAACCTATTTTATATTTTCCATTCTAGTCTACAATTATACTATAAAATGAACATTTTTTTAACTTAAAGTAGCCACAATACGGCCGGGCAGGGTGGCGCATGCCTGTAATCCCAGCACTAGGGAGGCCGAGGAAGGAGGATCACTGTGCGTTCGAGACCAGCCTGGGCTACACAGTGAGTTCCAGGTCAGTCTCAACCACACAGTGAGACCCTATTTTCCATTCTAGTCTACAATTATACTATAAAATGAACATTTTTTTAACTTAAAGTAGCCACAATACGGCCGGGCAGGGTGGCGCATGCCTGTAATCCCAGCACTAGGGAGGCCGAGGAAGGAGGATCACTGTGCGTTCGAGACCAGCCTGGGCTACACAGTGAGTTCCAGGTCAGTCTCAACCACACAGTGAGACCCTGTCTCAAAAAAAAAAAAAATGTAGCCACAATACTTTTATATTCCTAAAATAGAAAACATAATTACAGTATTCACATGTATTAAAAGCTTCTACTTCCTATATACATATATAT
>NW_022900948.1:836035-838209 GCF_012274545.1 Fukomys damarensis
TATATATATATTTTTTTTTTACCCGGAATTGAACTCTGGTCCTTGTGCTTGCGAGGCAGGCACAGGAACCACTGAGCTAAATCCCCGGCCTTCAACCTAATAATTTTATATAGAGTAATAAAACAACTAGAGGATAATATGAACTGCATTCAAACTTATATGTCACAGTGGACAAACTTTGCTGATATGGTAACCCATTATTAAGGGGAAAAAACCCTTTTTTGGAAGCAGAGTCTCACTATGTAGTTTAGGCTGGCCTCCAGTTTGCTAGTTAGCCCAGGCAGGCCTGGAACTCCTGATTGTCTTGTCTCAGTTGCTCAAGTGCTAGGATTGTAGGCATTCACCAGTACATTTGCGAATATTTAAAACTCAAATCTAGCAACATGCCATGAAATCTTTCATCAACTCCTTGTACTTATTAAAACATTTTCATAAAATATGAGAAATAAAATGCACATTTATCTTACAAATTGTACTTTTTTTTTTTTTTTGAGACAGGGTCTCGCTATATAGTTCGGGCTGTCCTTGAAGTCAATATGTAGCAAAGGTTGGCCTCAAACTGGTAGCAATCCTCTTGCCTCAGTCTCTGGAGCGCTGGGATTACAGGCCTGCCACCATTACAGGCCTGCCACCATGCCGGCACATTTTTGCTAGAAGAAAACAAAATCCTAAATTGGGTGTGGTGGCCAGAGCCTGTTATCCCTGAACTCTGGGAGCCAGAGGCAGAAGGGCTGAAAATTTAAGCCTAGCCTGGGCAATTTGGGAACTTTGTGAGATTCATGTCTCAAAATAAAAACATAATTTCAAAAAGGCTGAGTACATAGCTCAGTGAAGGTCCAGCGCACCCCCCACACCATGTGTTTGTTTGTGTGTGTATGAGAGAGAGACACCTACATTTCCTTGTCAAAAAGATTAAATCTGAAATTTAAAAAAATCCACCCTCCACTGGCCTTTGCTTCTTGGTGTTATATATATATTAAAGGTCTTGATGTCTCAGGAAGGTCATAACAATGAAATCTCACTAAATCATTTTTAGAATTACCACCCAAGTTTTAATTAAGATTCCGCATATTATAGCATTATATTTTTTCAATTTTCCAGCTTTTAGGACGGTACAGAGTGAAGACTTATCCCTATGAAGACAAAACTACCACAGATCTCATTTTTCAAGAAGTAGGCCTCATTTATAAGTTATGTTAATTGTGGTCTGAGATGACTAAAATATGATCCGTTGTGATTCTTCAGGGACATCACTGTAGTTCTATGGTCTGCTAAACATAGGAGCATTCTTCTGAACATTTTCAATCACTGAGGCCACAGAGTAAGAAACTTCAATATTTCACGAAAACTCATTCTTTTTGCTGGCTGCAAAAATCTCCTAGAAGCAAGGGTTTGCTTTCTGTAGCAGTTACTGATCCCTCGATCAGGGCTAGTATTTCAGGAAGTCACACTAATGCGTGTCCACATTCTGCACTCTCTTGTCCTCCTCTACCCGCCCTGGAGGCTGAGGAGGACTAAAAAAAAAGGGGGCTTAGAAAACTAACATGTTAGTAGTAATTTCCTTCAGAGCGAATAAAGTGCTCTAAAAAGACACTTCACAGCGCAAAGACACTTTATGCGATGGGTGTCCCGGCCGACTCCCACCGAGGAAACTGTGGAGCCAGTTTCTAAACTTCTAAGGTGGGCTTAGAAGGTCTGGGATCCACTTAGAGATTCATAGGACTGAGGAGGTTTGTGAAGAGGGTTCCCGACTCAGGGTATTGGAAGATTCGCATCTCTTCAAGAAACTGTAACTGGATGAAAAGTGTACCCCTCCAACCTCACCCTTTGTAATCTCCTTCTGCTAGCCTTGTCCCCGAGAAGATGATTGATCTGTCGGTGCATTAAATCAAACCAAATAAATCCATCCAAGCGTCCTTAAGCCCGGAACATTTGAGAGCCTGTTCTTACCTGGTCTTCTAGGATACGGCTGCTGCCCTCTGCGGTGTCTCCACACCAGCATCAGCAGGAGGGCCTCCACGGCCCGAGCACACGGAGCTGCACACTCTCCTGCCCGCCGTGGGATCTGCACCACGAAAGCCCGCACAGACGATGGGCCGCTGGCTCGCCGAATCCGGACTGTTACCAAGAACCTGCGGACCCTGCGCACCATGCTGTTTCGGCCGCTGCGCCGC
>NW_022900948.1:838321-839176 GCF_012274545.1 Fukomys damarensis
CCCCGTCCCCAGAGTGCGGACCCGGACCACGCGCCGCCCCTCGCCCCCCCTCGGCCTTGCAGGAGCGCACACGCGCTCCCGAGCGCGGTTCTTCCCGACCCTACAGCCCAAGGTGTCAGGACCGCTTAGTGCTCAGCGCTTGCGGGACAGGCTGCGGAGGCGCGGGGACCGAGGCTTTCGCTGGGATTGCTGGCGTCCTGGGTTCCTCTCGCTCCGGCCTACCACCTTCTTCCCGCCTTATTCGCCCCCCCGCCCATCCGTCACCTGACTCGGACGACTACCGGGATCCGCGGCGCTCCGCCTGCCGGTCGGGGTGCTTCTCGTGTTCCTGCTCCCGTCCCCCGTCCTTATTCTTCACGCCCTTTGACGGGAGTCTTCCAGGTCTCCACGTAAGATTATTTAAAAGAGAAAAAGAAAGAAAGAAGAGCAAGGCCCTCTCTTTGCTCCATCGGCCAATCAGGAGCTGGACGTCAGTTTTGAATGAAAATGCCGCTTCGCTTCGCTTCTAGATTTGGGAAACAGGCGATATGAAAAGAAACCGGTGTCCGCAACCGACGCGACATCTGGACACTGCAAGGCGCTGGCGCGGTTGACGCTGCAGGCCGGGCGCCCGACCAGGTAGGTGGAGACCAACCCGGCCAAGGGTGGGGGATCCCGGCTGGGTCTGGCGTCCATTCCTCTGCCAGTTCCTGGTCGCCGAATTCGTGGGCTGAGCGGAGCACCGAGTCCTCTTAATCTAGGCAGTTTTTTATTTTCGGTTTTAATTGCGAGACACAGCTGAGCATCTGAGCGCTTCTTCCTCTTTCCTCCTGCCTGCGCTCTCCTCCCCCTCGGCTGCTCCCCGCCTCTCCCGGC
>NW_022900948.1:839843-851980 GCF_012274545.1 Fukomys damarensis
CTTCCCCCAGCCGCCCGGCTCCCCGGCGCGCTCGCTCCCCTCCGCCTCCCTCGGCCCTCTCTTTTCTTCCACATCACTGATCCTTTCTTTCTAGAGACACTCCCTCTCTCCTCCCCCGTCGTGGTCCACTCGGAACAGGAAAAGCGGGGGAAGGAAAGGAAGGAGCAGATGAAAGGAGGGGGTTGAGTCGAGGACACCGAGAGGCCTCGGGACTCGAGAAGCCGGGGCGCGGTGGCAGGTCTGTGCTCTGGGTCTAGGCTCTGACGCCGGCTCGGCGACTCTCCGAAAGCTGCAAGGCGAGCACCGGACGCCGCTTTCAGGTGCGCGGCGCTGACCCAGTGAGCAGATCTCTCGGGCCCGCGCCTTGCCTGGCTGGCTAGAGCTACGGCCGTGCACAAAATGTGGGACTAGGCCTAACTTTCGGATTCTGGAAATTTGGCCCTCTCACACTGGCTTCCCACTCAAGTGCTCGGGCCTAGTGGCCTGGCTGCAGAAGTGTAACCACTTCCACTTCAGGGTGAGAGCCGGCGGGTCCGTATTTATCAGCCATCAGCCTCCCGCCCCCCGTTTGCGGAGGAAGAAAGTGAGGTCTGGAACAGCCAAGCCACCCACCTAAGGCGGTGCCACAAGTAACTGAGAGGCCAGGCAGAGCGGCAGGCAGTATCTTCCCTACCATCCCCCGCCGCATCACGTGACTGCTGCCACCTAGGTCCCAAAGCAGGACAGAGGAATGGATCGGTTTGGATCAAGTGAGATTTAGCAATCTTTTAAAATTGCTACGTTGTCTAAATTTCTGCCTGGGTTTTATGAGTGCACCTGTTGGGAAGGATTCACCGAGAATTTACTGAACACTGTACTCGTCATCGCTGCACCCTCTGCGTGGGATGAACGGTTTTTCTTTTTTTCTTCCCCACAAGGCTGTTTTATTGAGGCTTCTCCACACAGCCAACACCAGGCCACTGTTTTCCTTATAGCACTTAGCCTGCACAAATAATTTAAATATTTGTTTTCTTGAGCGTGGCTTCTGTTTCTGTAATAGAATGTAAGCTTCATGAGAACCAGATCCTGCTGCCTTGCTCTGCATCTGTGACACCTCTTTCCTCCAAAGAACCTCAAAGTAGAGAGTCACTCCCACAAAACTACAGTATAATGAGGGCATTTGGCTTTTTGTGCCACAGAGGGGTGACATTTTAGGGAAGGGTAGTTTGGAGAAAGAATACTGGAGGAAAAACCGCTGCTGGATGTCAGCACAGAGTTTAAGGATGCTAGTTTCCTGGGTGATAAGCTGTGGCAATAAACTATGGTGGGGAGGGGAGAGAAGAAGGAAGGAAACAGAACCAATAGGGTCTCTCGTATCTATATCTGTATATTTATATATGATATAGATATACAGATATAAAACACACACATATGTGTGTATATATATATTATATTTATATACACACGTGTGTATATATATTATATATATATAATAACCCAGGGCCAGGGATTTAGCTCAGTGGTTCTACCGCCTGCCTTGCAAGCTCAAAAGTTCAATCCCCAGTCCAAAAAGAAAAGGAAATTAGGTGGGCTGGGGATTTAGCTCAGTGGTTCCGACACCTGCCTCACAAGCACAAGGACCAGAGTTGATCCCCAGTACAAAAAAAAAAAAAATTGGTTGAGGAGATGGTAGGGGCTGCCAAGTTGGTAGTTTGCAGGGCAGCTACACATGCTGGAGACATCCAGAAGAGAGAGTATTGCAACTGAGAGAGAGTTTGGTATCTGAATGTGTTCTAGAGGGAAGATTCACGCTTCCTAGGACTTCATTCAGTCTTTTAAATCTTTCAACTGACTGGATGAGGTCCATTTACTTCATGAAGGTTAATTGCTGTTAAATGTTAATCACATCTAAAATATATCATCATGGCATCTTTTATACTGGTGGATTTTTTTTTTTATTTTTGTACTGGGGATCAAACTCAGGACCTTCTGCTTGCAAGGCAGTAGGCAGAACCACTGAGCTAAATCCCCGGCCCTATGCTGGTGTTTTACCAAAGCAACTGAGCACCATAGCCTAGCCAACTTGACACATAAAATTAACCATCACATTGTCCCATCAAATTTGTGGGATCTTCTGATCCTTAATTTCCCAGCCAAATTTTAATGCAGCGATCTGTGTCTATTTACTGGATCTGTATAGCCTACACTATAACCATTTTCTCTGTTAGTTTGCCCTGAGGATAAGGTAGTTGCCTACTTCAGAGGAATGTCATTTGAGTAAGAAGATGATTACAGAGAAGGCTTTGCTCAAAAAATGTAGTTTTAAAAATCTGAACTTTTACAATTCAACTTGGTTTTCTCCTCTGCCTAGCACCTGCTCTCCATCAGTTGTGGTATACAGGGAAATTCTAATTTTAATATTAGTCTAAGTAAAATATAATTAAGGAAGTGATTCACTAGCAAAACAACTAATATGTCGTATCCCAAAGAGATCACTGGAAGTCCAAATGACTTATAGCTATGTGCTCTTTAAAAAATAATAATGAACTAAGAAATACTATATGTATGTATTTTCACTTTAATCTCTTATTTTATCTTTATAGTGGCCCTTTCAATTTGGGATTATTTCTCTTATTTTGCAGGTGAGAAGACTGAGGCCCAGAAAGACTCAAATATTGGACACTACATGGCTAGCAGGTACTACCACGGTTGGAATCATCAGTCAGGTCTTAGGCTACAAGCCCTATGTTCTTTCTGTTGTCCCAAAGGCCAGTAACATAGGAAGTGAGTTATCTGTCCCCTATGAAGTCAAGACTCATTGAATATTGGAGCTTTTCTTTGTTCTCTTCCATTGGCCTAAAAACTAGTTGCCAGGGTCTGAGTCTTTTAATAAAGGAGAACAATGTTCAGTTTTACATCAGCAAATTCATCCCATTGGCAGAGATAGGGGGGAACCTTACTGAATATCCCTGTCTTGTCTTTCTCCCTCCCACATAATGTCCTAGAACGCTATATGTATCCTTTAGGTAACTCATGATTATCAAAATTCTATGAGAGGCTTTCATAAAAATGCACATTTCCAAAACCCAAAGGCATATGACAAAAGATACTACAAACAAGATTTAAAAACAGTTATTTAAATGTATGATGACTGATTTCTAAAATATATAAATAAACACATAAACCAGTAAAAAGATAATCCAAAAGATTGATTTCTAGAATCTATAAATACATAAACCAGTAAAAAGATAATCCAAAAGATTGATTTCTAGAATCTATAAATACATAAACCAGTAAAAAGATAGTCCAAAAGATTGATTTCTAGAATATATCAATAAATACATAAGCCAGTAAAAAAAAAAAATCAGGAAAATCGGCAAAGAAAGTGGGCAGTTTGTGGTATATGCAAATAGTAAAAAAAAAAAAAAAGAAAAGATATTGAATATTACTCATTAGTAAAGAAATGCAAGCAGAAACAATGTTGTATAATACTATAAGTATGACAGAAAGAGTGACAAAGCTGTCAGGAAATAGTCACTCCTACATACTTATAATTTCATGTAATTACTTTGAAAAGAAACTACAATACTTAACAAAATTGTAAGGGCAGGGGATTTAACTCAGTGGCACCACACCTTCCTAGCAAACACAAAATCCTGAGTTCCATCTCTGGTACAAAAAAAATTGTACATAATATGTCATATATGTGCTCTTATACTCCAATGTTTCACTCTTATAATTCATATGTTTGCAAAGATACAATGTACAGAAAATATGCACATATAAATATATGCACCACATGTATACACACTATATTTGTAAATTTATATAAGTATGGAAAGAAGTGTATATGTATATATATAAATATATACATATTCCATTGACTCAGAAATTCCATTCACAATTTAAATATGTATGAAAAAATAGATATTGTGTATATGTATACAAGCATCTGTGGTATAGAAAGATGTATATACAAACATGCACATGAGCATGCAGATTGTAAAAATTCATATGTATGTATAATTGTCCCATTAGATGCAACAATTTTATTTTTATTGTTACAGTAGCTCATATAAATATGTAGAAAAATATGTTGGGTGTGGTGACACATGCCTGTAATCCTGGCACTCTGAGAGGCTGAGGCAGTGGCAAGTTGGCAACTTAGCCAAAATCAGTCTCAAAATTAAAAAATTAAAAAGGGTGCAAAGGCCCTGGGTTCAGTTACCAGTGTAGGAAAAAAAAATAGATTCTTTATAATGGTATATTGTATCACAAAGTGCAAGAAAGTAAAAAAGGAATTTTTGACATATTTATAATAGTTTTTAAAAATGGACTCATTCAGCTGTGAATAAATGAAGTGCATCTATATGTGCTGTCAATGCAAGTTGTCAATGATCTACTATGAATCAAAGAATGCAGGTGATAGAGTAGTGCATGATTTTACTTCTATTTTCTGGATACGTGTGTTGAAGAGGAATATTTATGATTATGTACCCACATTTGGCAGGATAGTTCCAGTTTTAAAATTGCGGTTACCCTTGGATAGCAAGGATGGGAGTGGGAAATTCTGAGGAGATTTTCACTTAATAGTTTTTGCTTTCTGGACTATTTGAGAATTTATGATAAATAACAATTATTAAAGTAACAACCACTGAAATCTTGGGGCTTGAACCTAGAAATTCGAATTCTGGACTGGGAGCTGGTCAGCAAATCATGTTGAGAACCAGTTTCCTCAGATGGATCTGCTTTTAAGCTTGTTGCCCTTAAGTGATTACCGGGGTCAGCAGTTTTTGTATAACAAATACTTTGGGATAAATGTAAAATGAGGTGTCATTTAATTTTTCCTTGGAAGGAGAAGACATTAAATTTTTAAATCAGTGGTAAGATTTAAACAGATCAGAAGCCACTGGAATCCTGGAATAGGCTTATTTCAATATCTAAATAGCTAAGGCAGTCCGTAGACTACAGCATAACAGAGGACAACCAAATGGTTTTAAGGCAAGGTTATCGGTTATAATTCCAAGGTGGTCTGTTGACAGTGTGTACAGAGGATATGAGGGCCACACATATGCCCACACATAAGAGTGGTAGAGCTTAGGCCCTCATAACAGATGCAACAAGGAGCCAGTTCATATAAATTTTTTTCAGTAGTCACTCTTTAAAAGAATAAATACTTCATACTGACATGTCCATGGGTTTGTGAACAGAACAAATTACATATGTTCATTTATTATCTTCTATAAACATATCATAAAATATGCAGTAATACACAGTGAAATTATTTGCAGCTTAATTAGATAAAGAAGCAAAATGTAATTATGCCAAGACAGAACTTGGATAATCCTTATATATTTGATTTGGGAACACACTGAAAGTTACCTGAACACCAGGTTCACTGTCATTCCTGGTCCTGATTCCTGCTCTATTCAGTATAGCTCAGCACCATGTATTTTGTGCAGAAGAAAGTGAGTTTCTCAGGAAGACCTAGTTGTCAGTCAAGGCGAGGTGGACAGGTAGAAGGTACAGGGGAGTTTGACTAGAAGGGAGACCCAGAGTTCACATAAGGCAGAGTTCAGAGGAAGCAGCTCTAATCACTAATAATAGTATTGTGTGAGAGGATAAACAGAAGATTAATGCACTTGAGAATAAATCCAAATATAAAAGGTAAATGAAACATAGTTTAATTACTATAATTGGTCTTAAAATGGCTTGACCTCTGTTGGAAGATATTTTCTGTACCTAGACAGACTCTATATCTACCAGAACATTAATATGAGGGGCTTCTGAGTGGGAAGGGATCCTTGGTAAAGTTCTAGCAAAATGTAAATACCCAGCTGTGAGGTAGTCAGCATTTCATCTTAATTTTATATAATTTATTGTAAATATTTGCTGAAGGTCAGTTTCCTACCTTAAGATAAATTAGTGGTCTTGACACTGTATTGTGTTTGTTGTAATATGGAAATGAACTAACCTAAGAGCATTCTTAAGTATACACTGTCCCAAATATGTTTGGGGTTTTATGAGTCAAAGTCTCTCTTTGATTGTTTCATTTCTTTGTTCTGAAATTGCTAAATTTTTTTTTCAGTGCTGGCAATGGAACCTAGTGCCTTTCTATACCATTGAGTTATATCCTCAGCCCTGAAATTACTAATTTTAACTAGTAGAGCATGGAAAATTTAAAATAGATTTTTCAAGGGCTGGGGACTTAGCTCAGTGGTGCTGCCACCTGCCTCGCAAGCGCAAGGTCCTAAGTTTGATCCCCAGCATGCCCCTCCCCGCAAAACCCACCAAACCAAAGTAGATTTTTTCATTTATAGTCCAATCCAGCTATCTCGGTGCAAAAGGAAAGATTAAAAAAAAGTCAAATGTATTAATTCTTGAATTTTAAAATTTAATTTCCAGATCTTCTTATAATACAGGTCTGTAAGGTAATAGGATTTTTTTTTTAAAGCTTTGGCCATATTTTAGATTTAGATACAGAAATTAACAGGTTAATTTTCTGCAATTCCAGAATGGAGTCCTGGCAGAACCAGGACTCATGACTATAATAACTACCTTTGTTTGTAAATATGCTTCACGATGAAATTCATAACTAATTTAATAGGATATGTCTCCTGTTGCTTCTGATACATTAGCATCAAATAAACCTATATGCTAATTGGCTTTAAACTGAACAGACTTTTATGTAGTATTAATAAATTGCTGTACTGCTTTAGGTGGTAATTGGTGTCTAATATTGTTTTGATTTTGCCTTATGGAAAAACGATAACCTAACAAAGTGAAGCAAAAGAACAACTACCCTACCCTTGGTAATATAGTACTGTGAAATTCACAAGTACATTTTTTTGTTTAATTTCCCCTCCATATCAAGTTGTGTTTAGGAAAGATAACACAATTTCTTTAAACTAGGAATGGAATAAGATGTTCCATGTACATGTAATTTAAGACATTGTTTTTCATGACTCTGTGTCTTGCCACTAGCAAATTCAAACATCTTGAAATTTAATAAAGGACAAATTATAAACAAATGGGAGACTTAAGATTATTGACTCTTTTTTCCCCCAGGATATTTCTTAGTAATTGTAAAACAGTATCATCTTAATTAATTTTTGCAGTGCTGGGAATTGAACCCAGGGCCAGGCATGTGCTCTACCACCGATCTAAATCCCTAGTTTTTACAGTATAAATTTTAAAAATATCTTACTTTCACCCTTCAGGTGATTGAGTGCTTAAGTAATAAGTAGAATTTTATTTTCTTTTGTTGTGGCTTAATTTGAAATGAAGGTTCCATTATCTTTGTTCCAAAAAGTTTGAGTTTTTAAAATACTTCTGTGGGGGCTATTCTCCAAAGCCATTCATAACAGATTTAAAACAATTTATTCTATTCATTATTATCTTGCAGAAAGCAGTTATCCTAGGAAATAAAAAAGGAAGATATTTATGTTTTCCAAAATTAATTGTTTTCATATGTATTACTGATTTTAGAGGACAGGTTCATACCATGGAAGCAAAACAAAACTATAAGCTATGTTATGAGAACATTTGAAAATTTATATCTTGATAACTTTGAAGTATAAAGTATTTATCATAACGTTCAATAGGAGAAAAGGAGAAACATTCATACTGTCCACCTATTTTGTGCTGTTATACCATCATTTCCAGGCTCCCTACCTCTCAGCCTCTTCAATTACCGTTCTATGTTTCTATAAATTTATTTGTTTTGGATTCCACATATAAGTAAGAAGTTGTGGCATTTGTCTTTCTGTGATTAACTATCTTGATTTAGTTATTCCACATTATATTCATTGATCATAACATCGTTTGTATCCCACAAGTCTATATTATATATATATGGTTTTTTGTTGTTGTTGTTTTTGTACAGGGGATCGAACTTGGGTCTTTGTGCTTGCAAGGCAGGTGGCGGCACCACTGAGCTAAATCCCGGCAAGTCTACATTATATATTGTCAGTATAAAATAAAAAAGAGGTGGAATACTTTTTGTACATATGTTCTACCTGTTCTGAAACCTCACATCACTTTACAAGCTTACAAGGAAATTCTTGGGAAGTAAAATATTATTCAAGGAACTAAACCCTACAGGTATAAATTGACCTACTTGTTCATGCAGGACTGATGAATGATTCTCTATAGCCCCTTTGTAGTTTTTCTAAAATTAGTTGTTAGTACTAACTGCAAACTTAGCAGTTACTGATAAGAGTATAGGATTCTTTATTTCCAATATAGTGTCAATGTATTTGAAAATCTCACAATGGAGAGAATTCCATAAGATGTTTAGGACTGTAGCTTCAGAAAATGCCCAGTTTATTGTCTGAATTATGCCCTAATTTTATTTCCTAATGTTCTATAAATGCAATATACCCATAAAACCAACTTTGAGAAAAAACTATGCAAGACTATGTGAGAAATACTTTTGGATTTATGTAATAAAATACTTCTTCTTAGCATCCTGAATTCTATTATCTCAAACATTATTTAATAAAAATAAAAATGTATACCACTCTCTCAGCAAATAAACTTATATTCCTAAAGTAACTTTTATTCTTTTAAAAAATACTACTAATATGTTAATCACATCTCAAATGGGCAGATTAATTTTTGAATAGAAAGCAAATAATTATATTCTTTAGGCTTTTCTGTAAATGTTGATATTTACATTAGTATTTTACTTTATTTTCTTTGAAACATAGTAGTAATATGAAATGTTTGTACAGTTATCTATGTTTTGATTGAGTCTACTGTATCCCAGACATTGTGATGCACAGGGGCTACAAAACTGAATACACCCTGGGTATGGTGGCACATGCCTACAATCCTGGCACACCAGGAGTCTGAGACAGGAGAATCAAAAGTCACAAGTTCAAGCTCAGCTTGGGCAACTTAGCCACTTGGTCAGATGCTGTCTCAAAAAAAAAAAAAAAAAAAAAAAAAAAAAAAAAAAAGCAAACAAAAAACACTGGGGATGTTTCTCACTGAGAATGCCCTGGGTTCCGTTCCCAGTACCCAGGCGTTGGGGTTGGGAGATAAACAAGTAAGCAGCATTTCATGCCTTTAGGAAGTTCATTGTATCACAGGAAAGAGAAAGAGAAAAAAATTCTGTGCTAGATAAACATGTAGGGCATCACAGAAGAGGGGCAGTAGGTTCAACCTCAGGTTGAACTAAGGATTATTCAGGTCAATTACTTAGTCACCTATCATTCAGCAGTTAACTTGTTCTTTAAGTAGAACCTAGCAGGATACATACTATAAAGATGACTAGACTGATACTGTAAGAGATGGGGAGAAAACTGCATGCAGTGGCACAAAGGGAAAGAATACAGCCTGTTTAGGAGACTCCAAGATTAGCACGGCTGGATGATAAACTGGCACATGAAAAAGGCTCATTACTATGGTTTAAATGTATACCTCTCACCAGGCATGGTGGCACACACCTGTAATCCCAGCACTCGGGAGGCTGAAGCACGAGGATCACTGTGAGTTCAAGACCAGTCTGGACTACATAGTGAGTTCCAGGTCAGTCTCAACTACATAGATAGTGAGACCCTGTCTCAAAAAAACAACAACAAAAAAATGTGTACCTCTCAAAGCATGTGTTAGAAACTACCCAACGCAAAAGTTCTGGGAGGTGGGGCTTAATGGGAAGGGTTTTATTCTTGAGGGCTGCAGGAGTAGATTTAGATTCTTAAAGTGTTTGAAGCTTGGAGATTGATTTTCTGTCTCTGTCTCTGTCTCACAGTCTATCTCTCTCTGCCCCCCTTTCCCCCGCCCCATTTGTGATGCTTCTGCTGTCTGGAGATGTAGTTCAGTGGCAAAGGGCTTGCTAGTGTGCTCATGGCCCTGGGTTCAATCCCCAGCACTACAAATAACAAAACCAAACCAAACTAAAATCCCATCCTATTTCTCATGTTAAACAAAGTATTTTAAAGTGTGCCTGGAACAAACTATGTGTCAACAAGCATATTTCTTCCCAATAAGATATAGTCAGGTTCTCAACTAACCTTCCTCAGAACTGTATTACATTAATTTGAGGAATTAGGTGTCGACAGAGAAGATTTGTATAATTAACTCAAAGGTATCCCCTATAAAATCTTTCCTCTTAATTTTTTTATCTTTTCTTTTTAAAATGTACAGTCAGTAAATTGGATACTTATAAATGTATACTTATGAATTATATATGAATGTATAAATTTTATGTTTAACTTCCTCATATATATACAATTTTTACAAATTATTGGAATAATTTATCAACAATTATTATGAAAGATGAAAGAAGTGAATCCTTTTGAACTTTCAGTGTTTGTCAGGAGTTAGTGGTTAGTTGATGGAAATACATTTTTAAACAAAAGTATCCAAATCTTGGAGTTCGAGTTATATGGTTTATTCTTTATTAAAATAGTAATAAAGTAGTATCAGTTGTTCCAATGCTATAATGAATTAAGCTCGAATTAAACCCAAATGCAGTGCACCATTAGTTTGGTCAGCAGATACTAAGATATTCCATCGTTTTCAACAGTTTTATGCTCCATCTACTCTTTCAGCAACCTTTTGGGAACTATCCCAAGATAATTTCCTGGGCAAAGGCATCTATTTTCTGAAAGATATCTGGAATATTTCCTGGAGACACTCTATCAGTGAAACAGTCAGATAAAAAAAATTTCTTTTTTGGTACCAGGGATAGAACTTGGGTCCTTACACTTGCAAGGCAGGTGCTGGAACCACTGAGCTAAATCCCTGGCCTTCAATCAGATAAATTTAATAAAGAAATAAATATCGTTAAGATAAAAGCAATCTAGGCATTAGCACTAGGAGCTTGCCACAGGGTCATAGCTTCATTAAGAAGCCAGTAATTTTGCCTCCCTCTTTACTGAGGGCCATGAATTATTTTGTTACAATCTTCCCATTAATGCAGTGTTACTAAAAACAACTCAAAAGTACAATCATGACATCTTTTCAAGTGACAATTCACAAGGAGGATTTCTGTGTCTTATCTTAAAACAGAGAAAGCACATTATTAAAGTTAACTGCTACAATTACTCTGATTATAACGCACCACTTTATCCTTGCACTGTTTGATTTTGACTACATCTAGAAAACTATCAACTGTGCCTTACTGGAATGAGAAAAAGCTCCCATTGGTGAGCTGCTCTACATCGCGGAGAGCTCTAGGACCGTTAAGAGTATAGGGGCAGATCTGTTGTAGCTTCCACAAGTGCTCTCAGGCTTCGTTACCTGGCGGAACTGGGTGAGTCTCCGGTGGTGCTACCGTTTTGCTTGACTTTCAGTGCACTGCGTAGTAAGTCTTGGGCCCCTGCTGAAGCCCATCTACATTTTCCCGGAGGTCCTTAGGTTTGCTTCCAGCTTCCAGGCATTACAGTCCTCTTCCTGGATTCACAGGGAGCTCCTCAAGACTAGATCAGCAGGGCAAACGGACTGATTACCCCTAGTCAAATGCCACCTCCAACTCCAGACCCCAGGATTACCTTATGAAGATTTGTAGGCAGCCAGGGTGATCCAAGGACTTCACATGCACTTTCCATCAGAAAATTCTAAATAGTTATTAACACCTGGAACTATACACATGCCTAAAACTTGTTGGCGATAAATTTGCCCCACTTTTCAGCATTTGGCTTGAGGATGAGCGATGAGGGCAGGCTACAGATTCACAAAAAGGTATATGAACTTATTCTCCCTTGGCCCCCTTCTCGCTCCCAGGAGTCCAGCTGAGAAGGGAAGGCTTGCAGGTTCTCTGCCGTTCCACCTTTACAGCTGGTAGGAACCAGGTTGGGATGGGACACTGGGGAGAAAGAAGTCCTTGTAGGTGGCTCAAGGAACCTGTCGTCAGTCCCCAGAGGCTGCACGTAGATACCCAGCAACTTCGCGGTGGCCCTGCTCCTCAGCTAGGTCTAAAGGCAAGCGGCCCCAAGCGTCGCGCACGTCCAGCCGCGCCCCAGCCCGGTGCAGTGCCACCAGAGTGTCCATAAAACCCTCCCGCGCCGCATCGTGCACCGGTCGGGTGAGCGTGGCTGGGTCCGCGCAGTTGGGCTCCGCGCCGTGGAGCAGCAGAAGCTCAGCCAGATGGGCACTGCCCATCATCATGACCTGCGGGGAGGGAGCAGAACGGTCAGCTGGAGGGGGTG
>NW_022900948.1:852133-854438 GCF_012274545.1 Fukomys damarensis
GGAAGGAGGTGGGGGCGGGGCCATTTCAAAAAATGCTCGGTACGGTGAGGTATCCTGCCCTCACGCCGAGGCGGAGGCTACAACCCTTGCCTGTCTGGGTTATCTCCTTTCTCTTCATTCTCTGATATAACCACCTTTCCCCCAGTTATACACTTTAAATTAAATTCTATTTTATTCTCCAAACATGCAGAAACAAGAAAGAACTGATGGTAGTGATTGTCATTGTGCTAAAAATTCTTGATTTTCATTGGAACATGGGAATTCATTTTGTTAAATGATTTATGGGCAGAGTTAAGTTTAAATGGCACACACAATGTAATATTATATATATATATATACATATATACATATATATATATATGTATATATATATATTTTGAGGTAGAATATCGCTGTGTTCCAGGCTGACCATGAACTCCAGGCAATTCTGCTTCAGCCTCTCAAAGGTCTGAGATTACAGGCTTTGTGTCACCTAGCCTGGCTTTAAGTAGTTTTTAAATCTTAAATTGTATTGCTTGCTGCTTTTTCTGCTCCCCATTAATGAAGGTGTAAAATATTTATTAGGTAATTAACTGGCACTTTTTGATGTTTGATTAATGCATCAAAAGAGAAAATAACAAACAACCAAGTTTTTAAAAAAGTTTTACTTTGTTTAGTTCTCATAGCAGTCCCTGTGGAAGGTTTGCTTGTACACTGGCAAATGTGTCTGTGCTCATAAACAGATTGTAGTCTAATAATTTGAGCCAAAGTTGGAGATTAGAGGAAAAAAACTAAATCAAGTCATGTCCAACACTGTACAGGACTTAATAATTACCACAATTTTAGGTTAAGCAGCAAATATTATTTTCCATAAAAAGAGCTTGGAGGTTAGCAGTTAGATCGGAAGGATATAATTTATAAAAAATGTTTATAGCATCATTTGTGTACATGTACATTCTGCAATCATTGCTTTTATGTTTTAAGTTAATAATAAAGACAATTTTTGATAACTAAATGTCCAGGTCAATCATTTGTTTTGTAGGTTTACATGCTCTCAAATGTACCATATAGTTGAAAGGTAGTAGACTTATTGTACTTCTTTTGGTCTCATGAACATACAAAAAATTTATTTCTTCTTTTAAAAACTATGAGAACTGTTGTCATTTTTAGTAGTAATATAAAGGCTGTCTTACAAATAGGGGAAAAAGTGGTTCTTAGTAAATCTGAATATGATGAACTAAAACTGTAAATACAAAAACTTGTTTTTATAATGAAAAACATTTTACGTCTATAAGGACCACTTTACCATACTTTTCTTACTTTAAACTATCCCTTATTTGTTATACCAGTTTTCTAAGGGCATAAAAGGAATGGACACGTCCCTTAAAATGAACCTTATCAATAAGACCCCTTAATATTACTTAGTTCTGGAGAGTTGATATCTGAGGACCAGATATGGCCATAACAGTCAAAAGTAATGTACAAAATCATTATCTCATGTTTTAAAGGAATAAAAAAATTAAAGCAGAATTATTAGTTGAAAATCTGAGTGTATATTAACAATGGAGAGACTAATGTTTACGGACGCCCTTTGTCATTCAAAATGGATCTAACAATTGCGGTAGGAATGTTTTTGTATTTCAAGTACTGAGTTCCGTACACAATCACAAATTAAAGAAGCATATTTTTTCTCATCTGTATCAATTAAGACACTGCTAACATAAAATACAAGGAATTAAGTATTGTGCTTGGGGAATACGTCTTTTAATTTAAATTTTAATTCTTTTGAATTCAAGGAGCCATTATGAGGAAAAATAAAACATTTCATACAGCTGCTTAAAATTAAGTTCACGGTGGAGTTTTTTCATGTAATATAATTTTGAAAAATTCCTTAAATCCAATCCAGATTGCGCAACTTGTAATTTATTTATCTTGATCGTGGAAAGTAGCCAGACAGCACAGTCCTTTCTAACTGATCTTACCTTTTCCCCTCTCCTCCCCATTGAATCTCTTCCTTGCATCTCTGAAAAGATGGCTGAACAAGTGCTGATTTCTTTTTCCATAAAGAGAAAGCCACGAGTTAGGGGTAAGGGTAAGTGGTGAAGCATTTGTCTAGTATGCCCCAGGCCTGAGTTTGATTTCCCAGAACTGCAATTTTTTTCCTTTCCCTTTCCGATTCCTTCCTTTTGGATTTCTGCTGGGTAAAAACCTGCCTTTCACCTGAGCGCACTTAAAGCTAGAGAGGCTGCTGCCCGGGTCTACACCGGTGGAGGTTTGGGCGCCAGCCGCGACCCGCGGAGTGCGTGCTGCCGCGCTCGCGCGCCCC
>NW_022900948.1:854610-854994 GCF_012274545.1 Fukomys damarensis
CCCGGGGCCACAGCTACCTGGATCGGGCGCCTCCCGAAGCGATTGACTGCGTTGGGATCCGCGCCGGCGTCCAGAAGCTGCTGTACCGTCTCCACTTGCCCTCTTGCCGCGGCGTTGGCCAGGTCCGCATCGCAGCCGCCACCACCGAGCATGCCCTTGTCCTCTTCCCTCATTGCACAGCCTTCGGACCCGGAGCGGCCCGTATAATCCACTACTGAGGGTGAGTTCAGCGACACTCTTTCCCGCACGGTCCGGGGCGCTGCCTCGGCAGCTTCAGTCCCTGTCGCAGCCTTTCCGCAGCCCGGGGGCCTTGCCGGCGCAGAGTGGTTAGCTCCCGGTTAGCTCCGGGCTTTTCCTCGAGCCCGAGAACCAGCAGACGCTCCC
>NW_022900948.1:855269-857493 GCF_012274545.1 Fukomys damarensis
GGGGGTGGGCGGGCAGCATAGCGCCTGCGTGGGAGGTGGGGGGTTGGGGAGCCCGCCCAGAGCGCTCTGGGACGCATGCGCCACTAGGGGCTAAGGCGCTACCTAGAGCGCGGGCGACTGTGGGCTGGGCGTCCAGCGAAGCAAAGCTGTGTTTGAAAATGTTTATTTCCTTTGCTTAGCTCCTAATCCCCAGCAGGCGGAGCAGAGGACTTCTATCCTTTTAGCGCGAGGCCAGTCAGTTTTATTCTGGAGAAGTTAGTCTTTTCCCCTGTATTTTTTTGTTTGTTTGTTTTGTTTTAGTTTTTTTGGTACCGGGGATTGAACTCAGGTCCTTGCGCTTGCAAGGCAGGCCACCGAACCACTGAGCTAAAATCCCCGGCCCTAGTCTTTTCCCTTGTAACCTAGAGGCAGAGAGAAAACCTTTGAAAATAACTCCGACTTTCGAAAAATATCTGAATGTGATAGTTCCTCACCTGTCACGCAGAGTAAGCTCATCCTCAGGCAACACTGGAACTTCGCAAGCTTCACATCTTCATCAACCTTAGCAATTTTCTTTTGGGTGTGTCTTCCATTAAAATTGGCCAAGCAGAAAACTAGTATAAAAAATCCGAAGAATCATGTTTTGCTTGTATTTTTAAATTCATTTTAACGTTGAACTATGGATACATCCCGTAAACAAACGAATAAATAAATTAAAAGGGTCGCATGAGTCCAGGAACTTGAGGTCAGCCTGCCCAACGTAATGCGACCCTGTCTCAAAAAAGAAACAAATACCATAAACAAATCAGCAAAGACGAGAAAAAACTAAGATCGCCATTTCGTGGTATTAGTATAGTGATTTTTTCTTGCACTTTTACCTATTTAAACTCACATCAGTACCTGTTTTTTATTTATCATGAGTAATAAAAGACATTTATACAGTATTAATGAAACATTAAAACATGGGTGTGGTACTGGGCCTGTCATTAAACAGGCTGAACCTGTCATTAAATCCTCTTCTAAAGAAAAGCTTAAGTGCTTCTTTTCCTCCTAATCTTCCTCAGTTTGACTCAACATATTTATTGTTTTAAAGATTAAAAATATTATAACTGATACTATATTTCAAATCAGAAGAGAGCCACAAATTATCTGTTGCCTAAAAACTGCACAAGAGGGGACCTCTCCCCACACTGAATAGTTCTTATTTACAAGATCATTTAAGTGCTGAGCTTAACAGGGAGGCCAATCCATTTTTTATTCAAAATTTAGAGGAAAAAAAAATTTTTTTTCAATAGCTCACAGCTCAAACTTCCCCTGAAGGGTAAGGAAAAGCTCACTTGTCTTGGGAGAGGTGAATGGTGAGGAAGGTCTAGTCCTTGAACCCCAACAGGGCTGGACTAACTTTACAAGAAAAGGAAGGAGCCAATATTCCAATTTCTCACTTGTTCCCATCCTACCTCCATATCTTAATTTTGAGTTTCTTCATTCTGTTTTTGTTTGTTTGTTTTTGGTACGAGGGGTTGAACTTGGGCCCTTGCGCTTTTGAGGCGGACAGTGGCACCACTGAGCCAAATCCCCGGCCCTCTTCATACCATTTTTTACTCGTATTTGAACTTCCACATCTGTTTGGAGAAAATGTCCTTTTATTAGTTGATGACCACTTCAGAAGTTTGGGGAGAGGAACAGAAATCTCCTTCAGGGAGAAAAACATAAACAAGTTGTTTTTGTCTGACTTGGGAACTAGTCGTCAGAGACACTGTAGTAGGGATTACAGGTGTTCTGGTAGAATGAGCAGAGGAAGAAAAAAAAGATGGCTGGTGGGAAACCAGAGCCTTTGAGATGAATGGTATTGGTGTTTTGCCAGGAAATGAGAGCTGAGTCATCACACTGTTAATGAATGTGGTAACAAATGGATATTTTCATCAGAAAAGCCTTAACTGCTTTGAAATTTAGGGCATAGTCAAATGTAACACCACAGACTGACTTTTAAGAAGTGGTGGGAACTTCTCTCTAATGGATCCAATAATTAAATTTAGTTCATCAGAACCTAACTCAACATGTCCTATATTCTAGGAGTTCACAACTGAGTAAGATATATATGTCCTAGCTTTTAATAAAATCTCCATAGTGGCGTTCAAAACTGATAGAGAGGGCCTGAGATTTAGATCAGTGTTTCCACTGCCTGCTTCGCAAGTGGAAGGGCTCGAGTCCATCCCCAGTACCAAAAAAAAAAAAAAAAAAAAAA
>NW_022900948.1:857546-889164 GCF_012274545.1 Fukomys damarensis
AAAAAAAAAAAAAAAAAAAAAAATCTCACAACCCCCTCAAAACCCTCCCCCAAAACAACAAAAATTAAAAACAAACAAGTGAAAATAAAGAATAAATGAAAAAAAATAAAGAGGAGAGGAACTTAGGGTACAGGGTAGGGAATCTTAAAGGAGGGGCCAACTGAGGAATCTATAAAAATAAAATTAGAAATGATCTGCTTCCAGCACTCTTATTTTGAACTTTGAGTTTTTCTGAAATTTATAAATAAGAACAGGAAAAAATAGGTGAAGCAGTTTCTGAGCCACCTTCTTAAGTCTTAGGCATGGCTAATATGTTTGGAAAAATATTGTTACTGGGTGTGGTGGCATGCCTGTAATCCCAGCACTGTGTGAGGCTAAGGCAGGAGGATTTCAAGTTTGAGCCCAGCCTAGGTAACTTAGTGAGACTTTATCTCAAGGTAAAAATATAAAAAGGGGCTTGGAATGTAATTCATTGTGAAGGCCCTGGGTTCAACCATTGTTATTACAAAAACAAACACATTAATTAAGTAATTCACAAGAAATAAACTGGAGTTGATAAGGAAGTGGACAAGAATCGTTTTTCTTCAATGGAGACATGGAAGAAATGTAGCAGGATGGGGGAAAGAAAATAAACAGAATGAGTATTTTCCATGATACGAGAACTTCGCTAAGCAAGGTAATGTAAAAACAATTTGTGCCTGAGAAATGTTGCCGGGGCGGTCCCGGTTATTAGCACCACGGACAGCACCTCCCTGTTCCGCTTGGCTGGGTGGTCCTAACCCGTTCCAAACTGAGAATCTAGAAGCTGCAAACTTGATCTTTCAATACTTTTTTTTTTTCCTCCTTTGAAATGAAAAGGAAGTTATATGGAAGCTCAGTGGACTTTTCTTTGCAAAACTAAACTGTTCGATCTGGTTTCCAAATATTATTGGTTTATCTAATATTCTTTCTATAAAGACTAGCGTTTTGTACATTTACAAATAAAGCAGAAAATCAGCCTTTTTATGTATCCTGTCCCAAGTAACTTAACTCTCATAAAACTTTTGGGCAGCATGCATTAGTATCTCAGCTTTACAGATAAGACTAAAAAATCAGAGCAGTTAAGTAACTTATACACTAGCTAATGATAGTTGGAAATGGCGTCTAACTTGTATGACTTCAGATCTTCTCTCCTTAACATTAAATAGTATATAGCAGCAGTCATAGAAGGACGAACTGGAAACAAAAGTTTAAAAATGGCTCATAATCATGCATTGTGTTTTCCAGATGGCTCACTTCATAGCACACCTTTAACGGACCTAAAATATTTCACACATAATAAAATAACACATTGCCTTGGACAATTGAATGAGATAATGAAATATTTTACTTCTAGCTGAAGCCTAGCTGTCTCTAGGGGGCTGTAAACACAGCTGAAACTTGGAGTTATGTGAACCACGTCTTTAACAGGCTGCAGAATTTATAAGTTGGAAGAAAGAGAAAGTAAATAGTGAACTAGGTTTGAATTTTGAAGGCAAATAGAAGGGAATGAGTAGGCTCAGTTCCAATATTTTACATGATGAATATAATTATTTATAAAGTTTATGTTTTAGTTAGTGACACTAAAAGTAAACTGTCTATAGTAGTACCAATAGAATTAGTTACGTGGGCAAGAGAAGTAGTGACATACTCATGTCCTCATTTTTGCATTCTTTTAAGACATTGTGTTCTTTTAAGACATTTCCAGTGGGGGAGAGAAGGAAATTCAAAATCACTTTTGGGGTTCTTAAACATTGTATGTGACCCACCTCTTCTTCAGGAGGCTTGATTAACCTTGTTTCATCAGTTGAGAATGATTCCTCCAGGAACCACAGAACATCCTCTTGTATATTGTATCTGTTACACTTAATTGTCAACCTGATTGCCTTGAGAGGCTTCTAGGAAATTAGGAAAGCACACTTGTGGGTGTGCTTAGTGGGTCACAGAGGTATGTATCTTAGTAGGTCACAGAGGTATGACCTTGAGGTCTATATCTGGGCCCTATCCCCTTCCTCTCCATCACTGTTCCCCAACTCTGCTCCCTGGCCACCATGAACTATGTATCTTTTCTTTGCCACAACCTTCCACCATATTTGTGCCTTAGAGCCAATCAACTATGGACTGAATCCCCTGAAACAATGAGTCAAATTAGACCTCTCTTCCTTTAAACTATGAATATTGGAGTTTGTTTGCCAGTGGTGGGAAAGCTAATATACATGTATCTCCATTTGGGTTTCTTAAATTTAATCAAATGGTAGCCATATTCATCATTCTAACATCTGTATTTGTCTGCCAGGGCCACCATCAGTTGGAAAGTGGATAAAGAAGATGTAATGACCTCATTTTAACTTAATCATCTCATTAGCTATGCTGTCTCCAAAGACAGTCACATTCTGATGTCCTGAGAGTCAAAAATTTTACAGAATTTTGAGAAGATACAAACAGCCCATAACAGCATCAGCCATAACAGCATCTCTTCTAATTTTTACAAATACAGGTTTTTATTTCTTTTTAAACTGATACTTTTAGTTTATTTCAATTAGGTTGAAAATCAGGTTAGTGCGCTGAAATTAGTTGAAGTTGATACCATACCAGTCTGTAATGACAGTCTAGTTTCCCCTTTCCCCCTTCATCTCTCTTTTTCCCTTTCAATTTATTTACTTATATTTTTTGGAAATTGGGTTATTCTGTAATTCTGTCACATATTCCTGTCACTTCTGTTTCTTATAATTTAGTATTTAGAGTTACAGTCTGAATTTGATTCTAGTCTGACATTTTTACCAAAATATTTCATAAGCAGTATTGTATTTCCACCAAGAGACTCATAATCTGGTTACCTTTCTTTCTATGATTCTAAAAATTATTGGTAATTATTTCTTATATCTGTTATTTATTTAGGGATTGTAAAATGATGACTTTTAATTTTACCATCTCTTCATTTACTAGCTGGAGTATTTCTGCAGAGAAAAATTTACTGAATATCTATTTGGTTACTGGGTACATACAAGAAAGACAAGATAAATACTTCATTTTCAAATTTATTTAGAAGTTTTTAAGATAATGGATTGAGTCTCTACCATCTTCCAAAGATAACTTATGATTTAAAATTTATTATTATGAAACTTATGGATTTAAACATAATTAGTATGTTTCAGTCCATGATAGTTACTATTTCTATTGATGCTTAAGTCTTACCTTTGGCCAGTGGACACTTCAGCATCTTTTTCATTTTTTGTTTGTTTTTTTTTTTTGGTGGTACCGGGGATTGAACACAGGACCTTGTGCTTGCGAGGCAGGTGGTGGCATCACTAAGCTAAATCCCAGACCTCTGCATCTTTTGACTGACTCCAGTGGTCTTTTTCAGAAGTTTTGATTTTTGTTGTGAAAATATATTCCACTTTTTTCCTGGACACTTTTTCTCCTATACATATTATTATTTCTCAAGGGAGCACTCATTCTTTTTATTGGGGGGTGGTATTTAAAAACCACAATCTGAGTGCTAGTGGAGATTTTTGTTATGTGGTTGGTCATATTTCTAGGCCTTTATCTTTATGTGCAAAACATAACTAGTTGCATAATTCTGAATAATTATTATACATATTTTCATTTATATGAATGTCTAGAGGATTGTTACAAATTCAGTGGTGTGGGCCTTTGGTCCATCTTTAAGCCAGAAGGGCCTCCAAAGCATTGTTACAAATAGAAGTGAGGGCCCAAGTTCAATCCCCAGCGCACACACACACACACACACACACAAAAGGGTTGGGGATTTAGCTCAGTAGTTCCACCACCTGCCTCACAAGTGCAAGGACCAGAGTTTGATCCCTGGTACCAAAACAAAAACAAAAACAAAAAACAAACAAATAAAAGTGTATCTGGAAAATATCCAAAATCTCCAATGGGGATTACCTTTCTTTGAAAAAAAGTCATATTTAAATGATTTGTGGATAGAGGGAGATGGAATCAAAGCATGATTCATTTTTAAAATCAGGACTGATGTGTCCATATAAGCCATTTACTTTCCTCTTTAGCACTCAGGTGTCCTCTTCCACACAACTCAACTTATTTCGGACTCTATGCTAGACAGTTTTAAACTTATCCAGGCATACATGAAGGTTGTATTTAATTTAGAAATATAATACTTTATTTCCTCATTTTATCAAGATGTTTTCTACCATTGAAGCTCATCATTTAAAGTTGTCATGTGCAGTTCAATTATAGCAGAGGTCCCGTCTTTAAAAATCAGAGCAAAATGGGTTTATGTACTGTGTAGTATCAGTATATGCAGTTCTTGTTTGAGATATTTTAATGAACTGTATACCTAGTTATTAAGATAATAAATTCTGCTGAAGTGTTGTCATGTATTTCTTTGTTAGCTCACAGATACTTTAAAACAAAAGGACCTTCTAAAATTCAAGTGAATTTAACAAGTCATTGCATGCAAAGAAGTGTTGCATTCATAACTGAAATGACTTTGTGCTCAAGTTTAGACATGTTGATTAAAACAGAAATAATAATATGCATAGGAGAAAAAATGTCCAGGGTAAAAGTGGAATATATTGTCACACCAGAAATCAAAACTTCTGAAAAAGACAGTAATGTGGGAGTCAGTAATTATTTGTGATATTAAGTTGTGTATCCAGACTCCCCCTGGTATTAATATTAGGCTAGGATCAAGTGCCTTTCACAGCTTTTACTATTATAGGTGGAATATCAGGAGAAGTGAGTGGTTGAATTAGGTTTAAATGCTTTCTCAAAGTTGACATGGTTTCTGGGAGGTTAACCACGTAAGGAAGGATTGCATTTGTAATTTTATTTTTTTCTTAGTTTTCTTTTGAAGATCATTGTTTAGCAAAAATTACATATTAGAGTTAAGCTTTATTGTGTCAACTTGATGGGCTTAGAAGCCACCCGGAGGACTGGTGGGGCACACTTCTAGGTGTGTCACGGGTCATAGTGGTATGACCTTGGGTACTATATCTGGTCCCTCACCTTCTCCACTCGTGCTATTCCTCCACTTTACTTCCTGACCACTGTGAACCAAGCAGCTTGGCTCCGCTGTGCCCTGCTGCCATGATATTCTGGTCTTACCTGTGGGCCATAGACCAAACCCTCTGAAATTAAACCTCTGCTCCTTTAAGTTGTGAGTGTGAGGTATTGTGTTCCAGGAACACAAAAGTGAATACATTATGTATTTAATTTGATTTTTTTTCTCAGAAATATGTTATTTTTGGACTATGTTTAATGATATTTTATTGAGGCTAATTTATATGTGTCTGATATAGCATATTTCCTCTTTAGAGCTTTTGCATAAAACATATTATTGTACTGGATATGTAGCTCAGTTTTAGGGTGCTTGGCTAACATGTTCAAGGTCCTACATCTAATTCCCACAGCTAAAATAAGAAAAACATTCTATAAAATGTTCTGATTTTTAAAAACCCTTTTTAGTTTTATTAAAATCCTTTGTTAAAAGACAAAACTGTAGTGGCACTTGCTTGAATCCCAGCACTCTGGGAGGCTAAGGCAGGAGGACTGGTAGTTTAATGCCAGCCTGGGAAACTTAGCAACTTAGTGAGACCCTATCACAGAATGGAAAATAAAAGAATAGGGCTTGGGAATGCAGCTCAGTGGGAAGGCCCTGGGTTCCCTAGTACTGTTAAAAAAAAATGACAAAATTAAACATATAAAGAAAAAGCAAAAGTGTGTGCACACACGTAAACACATGTACATGTAACTTAACAGAATTAATTGGCTTGAAGGTTTGATTAATCTAGCATGTTATGGATTGCATCTGTATTTAACCTTCTGTCTTCGTTAGTCATTGCGAATTGAGATTTGGCTTTTTCTCCCCATCTGAAATTGTTGTTGTTTAGATCCAGTTGCTTAGCATAGGTGAAATTAAGTAATTAACTTTTACATTGCTAAATAAACTACATGCTTAGGATGTGAGTTTGCTGAAGAGTGATAAATATTTATTTTCTCCATTTTTATTCTATCTTCAACCTTCTGTTCAGAATCAGGAAAACCAATTTCCATAAGTAGTGATTTTTTTTTTCCAGATCAAGCAATGTGTTTTTCTCACAAGCAGTTTCTTTTTTGCAGCTTTGGCTCCTGATGACCTGTTTTTCCTTGTTTCTGTCAAGTCTTTCTCCAGAAGCCATACTCTCATATATTACTGATAAAATAAGTCATACATGTTATATAAAAAATATCATTATGTTCGTATCATCCTACAAAGGTATTTCATCTACTTTTTCTCTACCTGTATTTCTAGCAACTATGTTAACTTAAAAGCCTAAATTTTATTTGCTATCTATAATATATTTGCTTATCTATTAAGAATATTGACAAATATCAGACAGACGCGGCAGAAATGATCAGATCATTAGAAAGCAAGGTAAGTGTCAAGGAATCAAAATTTCAGATACTATGTGAATGAATATTGAGGGAGGGTATAGTTATGGTGAAGGAAATCAAAAGATTTTTTTGTTTATGTTTTGGATTCTGGGGCTTGAATTCAGGTCCTTGCATTTGTGAGGCAGGTGCAGGAACCAGTGAGCTAAATCCCTGGCCCATCAAAAGATTTTGGAACTGAGATCTGCACAATTATAGAAATATTAACTAAGCAAAGGATTGAGATAGTAGTTTCAAGGAAGAGCATTTTATGGCAAGCTCTGAGGTGGAAGTATGGGTATATTGAAGGAATTGTGTCTGGAGCATAGAGATGCAGAAAGAGAGTGTGGATAACTGGGTTAGAGAAATAAGTATGACAAAACCTTGTTGGTCTACATAAGTTATGTTACACAGATTTTCACCTCAGCCTGGATAAGAACACTTAGAACCAATGCTGGGGAATGCATTTACTGCACAGTGTCACTGAAAGAATCTCTTCTGAAACTACTCAGCGCTGGTCACATAACTCAGTGGTAAGAGAGCACTTTCCTAGCACATGCAAAGTCAGTTCAATCCCCAGGTCTTTATAAGAAATATTCATTCTTGACAAATGAAAAAAAACAAGAAAAACAATTTTATTAGGCAATCACCCAAAATAATGCCTCTTCTCAATGGAAAATGTTTTTAATTTCTTCACAGTTGCTGTTTTATTGAGTGTAGGTCAGTATTGATTCATTCAATTCATTTGGTAGCCTTTAACAATATTTATTGAATGTCCATTATATCCCGGATACTTTTCTGGGTTCTTGAATTATATCAGTAGTAACACATCTCTGCCCCCCATGACTCTTCCATTTTAGCAGGGACTATAACTTCTGTTGTAAAGTTAATAATATTACAGATAATGTAAAATCACACAAAAGTTTTTAAATTGAATATGCTTTATGTTTTATATTACATCATAAAATGTACAAGAGTTAGCCTATAAGAATTTATAATCCATATCATATAAAGATGCTAAAATATTTCTGTTATATGACCAAATCAATAATAAGCCATTATTTCAATAATAAAAAGGTAATTTCAAACTGGTTGTTCACCTCAGAAAATGTTGGCAAAATTTATATAAAATCTACAGAACATAAAACTTGATACCAAATATAAGACAGTGTTAAATTTTTAATTTTACTATTCTTATGTTAGATGAATACTCAAAATTCAGTAGTGACAAACTAGGCATGGTTATAAATTAAGAAATAATTAAAAATAAGAATCAAGATATATTATGTAAAGGCATATATCTCCAATGATGAATGTCTTTATATTGTTTACCTAAAATGTACCAATAAAATTAATAAAAAAGAAACAGTTGAAATGAAAGTCTTAAAAAAAAAGTACCATAAACCAAAATTCAGTATCATTATGATGTCAGTTTTAGAATTTTAATTTTGACACCCAGTGTTAAAACCTTTGATGTGGTTATAAACCTAGACAAAACTGAAGTGTGTTTCAAAACAGAATTAAGAGTTAACAAAAACATAATGTGAGATCATTTTAGGATTCTTTTTATTTGGCTCTCCAGTTGTTTTTGTTTTTGCTATTGGGGATTGAACTCAGGTCCTTGCACTTGCGAGGCAGGCACCAGAATCTCTAGTTTTAAATTGGCACTTAAAATTTAGCAGTTAGATTTATTTATACAGTAGTTTTGCTTATTTTGATGCATGGTTTATTAAACAATTACATACAGCATGAGTTTAGTACCTTTTAAATGTAATAAACTTGAATAAATCAATATCTACTCCTTCCTTGGTTTGATACAAGAAATTGCTAAAGTATCATCGTGACAGTGTTAAAGTAACTGACAGTATTACCATACACCTGTGAACTTCTTACAGATTATTTGATTATGCTGTAATAAAATTTAATGTTGACTTTGTTTTCAAAATAAACTTTTTTTTTTCTCTCTCTGGCTTAATGTGGAACAATTTGAACATCAAAAATGATGATGTAATTCTAACCACACTAAGTTTAAAAAATGATCCAAACACTGAGACAAAAGTTATTTTTCTCTTTAGAAAAATAGCAGCTAAAATAGAATAAATCTTAGAATTAGAAAATCATCATATTGTATTCCCCCCACCAAGTATGACAAAACCATTGATGGACTGTGGTTGGGGAGCAAAATAACTCTTGCTTTCTCCTAGATTTATTAATGAAAAAAGGAAAATTCAGAGGGAGAGAGAGAGGGAGGGAGGGTGGTAGAGAGAGAGAGACAGAGAGAGAGAGACAGAGAGAGACAGAGAGAGAGACAGAGAGAGAGAGAGAGACAGAGAAGGAGTCGAGAATGCGGGTGGGGATTGCCTTATATAGGAGAGCAGAAGTACATTACTTTAAAGTTAATCTATGTGGGATTCGTGGGCGTTCTGCAGGATTATTGGCCAAAGCGCATCAAAGGATTTAAGAGTGAATATCGGTGGCCGTGCTGTGATGGTTCCTCACACCTGTGACGGCCCTCCGCCCTGCCCTGCTTGACTGTGGTAGAGGCTGGATATCCTGAGGTGCTGCCTGTGCTGGCTGGGGAACGTTCATCTCAGGGCTGTGAGAGAAGAGCGCGATAAGGGAAACATCTTTTCTGAATTTAATTTGTACATTATTAGAAATATTTCAATGATCTGTTTTCAAACATTTACTTATAATTTTCTGTTTAATATGTTTACTCTTGATTTATTTTACTCTGTAATCACCAAGATGTGAGTATTGTACCATTAATACCATATGATTAAAATGGGCAAAATTTTGCTTTCTGTTACAAAACATGGCACGGATAATCTGAGTATAGATAGGAATAGTCCACTGTGCTGTCTTCTGATTTTAATTGCTGCTGGTATCAGTTTTCTTGAAATAGATTTTCAAGGCTATCCTGGCAAAAAACAGTTAAGCACATTTCAGTTACTTTTACCAATTGGAATATCTGGTTTCAAACAAAATTCACATGTCATACTGAAAAACAATTTTTTTTTTGAGACAGGGTCTCACTATGTAGCCCAGGCTGGCCTCAAACTCATGGTGATCCTCCTGTTTCAGCCTCCCAAGTGCTGGGATTACAGACGTGCACCACTATGCCTGGTATTGGGGAAACTTCTTACAGTTAAACAGCTCATCAAGTATTTGGATCCCATGGGTGAAGTACTTCTCTTTGATGGTAAAATTATTCTTGGTAGGGTTGTCATACAAGGGAAGTAGTGAGAAATGTAGTAAACATCCTTGCCTTGGAGGAAATCTAGGTAGTGTCTCAACTCCATCTTTCTGTTTGTCCTCTGCCAGTGGAGGTGAGTGAGGTAGAAGAGAGGCTAGAAAACAATTGTTTCTCCTATTTTATTTAGTTGTATGTTGTGTCTTGACATTTGGCAATAAGGAACTCATTCTCTGACCTTGATTTTAATGCCTGTGTGTTGATATATTGTCCCACATTCCAGAGAAAAAATGTTACAATACTGCATCGCCAAAGTATAGAGGTACAAAAAGATGAGGCCAGGTATAACAAATGTCAGTTTAGTCTTTTCAAGCTTTATTGGCAATGTAGAATATATACATGCTTTCAAATCGCATAGATCTGAGTTTAAATTCTAGCGCTTCTACTTACCAGCAGAGTAACTTTAGCTAAGCAATTTAACTTCTTTAAGATTCAGTTCCCTCATTTTAAGATATCATAAAATCTTCTTAAATGGCTAAGTATTATTTGAAATTATGTATTATATATATATTCTGGCATATAGTAAGTACTTAATAAATAGAAGTTATTATTAATAAAGTTTAAGGTAAAGGGAACACATAGGGAAACAAATTCTATAAATACTAGGGGGAGGATTCTTGGTGGACACAGAATTTGGAATTGATTTTTGTTTGTTTGTTTGTTTGTTTTTGGTACTGGGGATCGAACTTGGGACTTTGCGCTTGCGAGGCAGGTAGCGGAACCACTGAGCTAAATCTTCATCCCTGCAATTGATTTTTATGTTTTGTTTTTTTGGTACCAGGGATCAAAATCAGGACCTTGCATTTGCCAAGCAGGTACGGCCCCACTTAGCTAAATCCCAGGCTCTACAATTGGATTTTTAATGGTCATTTATTTTACCAAGTATGGTTAGGTCTGCTCTGCTGGTAACAAAAAATATATTTAGTTACTTTCTTGAGCCACCATCATGAAGCATAAATAAATGAGCAAGTTTTAATGCACTTGTGGAACACTTTATATTATGTAATCAGATATTACCTTCATAATGTTTGCCACATTCTCAGACCACTGTATTGTTTTTTTGTTTTTTGTTTTTGTTTTTTTTTTTTTTTGGTGTTTTGAGACAGGGTCTCACTATGTAGTTGAGACTGACCTGGAACTCACTATGTAGCCCAGGCTGGTCTCGAACTTGCAGTAATCCTCCTGCCTCAGCCTCCCGAGTGCTGGTATTACAGGCGTGCACCACCATGCCCAGCCTATATTGTTTTCTTAATATTTTTCTTCAAACTGACTCACCTTTTAAAAACTTCATTGACATCTCATCTATAAACTTGTACATTTACTATGTAAGATATATATATGATATATATATATTTCTAAATATATATTCTAAATATATCTATCTATCTATATATCTATATATATCTATCTATCTATCTATATATATATATATATATATTTCTAAAGCCAATGTTGTAAAAAAGTTCCACTCACAGCCTATGTATTATCTGTAATAATCTCAAGTCTTTCAGTGCTATATTACTGTGGTTTGGAAAGCATATTTTTCTTCTTGGTCATCATAATAGTTATATGGGATAAACACAGAAAGCTTGATTGTCCAATTACAAAGATAAGAAAATTAGGTTCATGGATAATTTTTTTTTCATTACTAGAGATTAAACCCAAGGCCTTCATATTCTATGTGAGGACTCTACCACTGAGTTACAGCCCCTAAACCAGATAAAATTTTACATTCAGTAAATAACAAGAATTGTTCCTTGTTTCCTGCTTTGTTTCTATCAGTCCAGTGTTCCTAATGTACCACTAGCTCCTTTAGGGAAGGCAAACTTAAATCTAAAAGTAAAATTTAATGTTTAGACTTCAGTATTTTGGAATTTTGTGGTGATTGGAAGATAGATCAAACAGAAAAGAACTTAGCAAACAAACAAACAAACAATCAAGGAGTAGATCACCAAGTTGTGGTTGACAGCTTGACTTTTCCTGATTATCTCAGCCTGCTAGTATTCATGGCCTTGGATAATTCCCTCCCTTTGAATAACTTGCTTCTACCAATAGGACATGCCAACCTTGAGAAGATGTCACCTTTCTGGTAAAAATGGAAAGGATTATAATTTCCACCATGCTAGAGGACTCTCTTACTCACTTTGATGAAACAAGGTGCCATATGAGAAAATTTGATCTTCAGGTGTTTAAGCCATTAGTTTCTGCGGGGCTAGGGGATAAGTTGTCATTCCGCAAGATGAACTCAAGTGTGCAGCGTCGTCTCCAGAGAATCAAGTGAACACTGCTGTCCATGGGCTTCAGGCACTTTTGGTTCTACTGGACAGTGACATCTAACACTGGATACCTTTTCTTTCTCTCTTATTCTCCCATTTTCTCTTTTCTTTCCTTTCCTTTCCCTTAATTCTCTTTATTTCTTCTACTCTTTCCTGTAATTTTAATTAATAGGGTGGTTAGATATTTAAAGGCAGAAACAGTGCCAAAGAAAACTTCTGTTTACTAAAGGTTGTAATTTATTCTTTGTATCTGCAGTGCCCTGCCTGGGGCTTCACGTGTGACAGGTGCATATGTAGTGTATCAGGGTTTTGTAGAGGAGCAGGTTTAATATAAAATATGATATTGAAGGATTTACAAAATAGGCTTGCAATGGCCGCCTGCAGTGTCGGGGTGGAAGAGTGCAAATGGGCTGTTTACATGCTGCGGAGCCGGAGGATCCAGTCAAAAATTAAAGGCCTGTAGCTCACTTCAAACTCTGGTGCAAGTCTGTATTCAAGAGGCAAAGGTTCTGCATTGGAAGACCGAAGGGTCTCTGCTGGAAGGCTAAAGGTTCTGTGCTAGAACCTTGAATCAGTGTCCATATGGGATGACAAAGGAGCACAAGGGCAGACTTTCTTTTCCTCTTCATTCCACCCATGCTGTAAACCTATTGTTTGGTGCCACCCACATTCAGCAATATGTGGATTGGTCTTTTAGTAAGTGAAGCCAGTCATCTAGACACACCCAGAATTGTGTTCCACTATTCAACTAAGTGTTTCTTGCTCAAATGGACACCACAATTACTATCACATTTAGGAAGTGCTCAGCAGAGGTTTGCTGTTGGTGTAACTGAATTGTAATGAGGTGGTTTCACTGCTGTCCATATGTACTGATCAGCTTTCCGAATGCTATAACATGGCCACCACTTACAGGAGGAAAGTTTGAATTTGGCTTATGATTTTAGAGGTTTTGTTTGTGGTTGGCGGGCTCTTAAGTACAAATGTCATGAAGGAGTGGCAAAACTACTCAGTTCACAGCAACCAGAAGCAGAGCACAGAGGAAGGACAACAGAAAAGAAGAGGCAAGGGACCAGACACCACATACAGTCCTGAGGACATGTCTAGGCCCACCTAGACCCGTGTGGAGTGTGCTTTACTAATCTCTCAAGCCAATCCATTTGATAATCGTACTGTCATACCATGCTATTTTAAGTTTTTATATTCTTGTTTATAGGGTAATTCATTTTTTTGGTTTTTTTTGTACTGGGAATTGAACTTGGAACCTTGTGCTTGCAAGGCAGGTGGAACCACTGAGCTAAATCCCTGGCCCCAAGCAAATATTATTTTTTTGCTTTTTTTTTTTTTTTTTTTTTTTTTTGTTTTTTTTTTTTTTTTTTTTTTTGGTACTGGGGATCAAACTCGGGCCCTTGTGCTTGCAAGGCAGGCAGTGGAACCACTGAGGTAAATCCCCCACCCCATAGGGGTAATTCTTTTAAAGAACTTGTGTACGCATGTTTACTTTCTTTTCCTCTTTGGGCAATTAGTACCACTGTTTTTTTTTTGGTACTACTTGCTGAGTAAGATGTGAAATGATTTTCCCTCGGGTATTCCCCCTACAAAATTAAAATTCAAGAAGAAATAACACCTGTGCTTCACACTCTCTCACTGATTTCTCCTACTTTTTCTAACCATTGTGCTACCAAAGATTTTCAGTTTTGTGATGAATTTGCTCTTATCTCACATGCACAAGTAACTGACGCTGATCTTTTAATAAATGGAGGGATAGAGTATGTGATGGATAGAGAAGGTATATATTTGGGCCAGTCTGAATAGTAAATCCCTCACTGTATGACAGCAAAATTTAATAATAGCACTCTTAAAAACACACACATATGTAAATGAGTCACCCTATAAAAACTTCTAGCAAGTGCTGGCAAGTCAGATGGCAGAATTACCCTGAAACCTGCCTCTCCAATAAAAACCTCATAATTAAAAACAAGGCTGTCTATAAAGCATAACATATAATAGTAATTATTTTACACTGGTACTAGATTTGATTAGAAAGTCAAAAGTTAGCTTTCTCAGGCAAGAATTCTTTACCTTCACAGTGTGCAGCCAGCAGACTATCATCTATACTTGAGCTGTGAAAGGCTACTCACTCCAGTAATTAGTATTGTCTGACTTTGGTCCAGTAGGAGTCTGAGGTAATGCAAGTTTTACTGATCTTGTGAGAACAACCTTAGTATTTGCTATGTATCAAGAGAAAGTCTGCTGTGTGTCACTGTGTTAGACATTGAATGTGCTCTCATAGTTCATCCTTTTTACGCTCAGCAAGCAATCAACTACATTTTATGTATATTAAACTGAGGCTTAAAGAGGTTTACTATGTAGAAGGAGTAGTAAGATTATTCCTAGCAGTAAATAGCAAGTAGCTATAGCAGTTACTCAAACACAATTCTTTTGATTCCCCAAATTATGCTCTTTTTATCAAAGGTACAGCCTTAATAAAGAAAGTGAAATTGATAAGTATTTGGAAGCCAGTGAGTAGGATACAGTTGTGGCAGTAAGCCAGATCCTATTAAATGTGGTAGAATGGATAAGAGAAGGTTATCTGTTGCTACCTGTTTTCAATTGATCACTAGATATACGTTCCATAAGCTTACAGATTCTCATCCATCCAGATTTGCATCACTCTGACAAGTACATATTGATTGGACAGTGAGATCTGACATGTTCTTCGTTCACAGGTCACTGTAGCAGGGGGTCAAAAGTTGAAAATAGAATGGAAATTCTATGAAGTCATAGCACTACAATTTGTATGTGTTCTACCTTGACTTTAGGTGCCTACTTCAGTGAGATATCCTGTGAGAAACAGATGAGGAGAAGCTGGAGTTAAGATTGGTGAGGAGATGGAAGACTTAGTGAATAAATTCAACTTCTAAAATAGTCTCTCTTCAATTCAGTTATTATTGTTATGTGTGGTGCTGGGGATTGAATCCAGGGCATGTGCCAGGCTAGTGATCTACTACTACACAGTCATATCCCAAGCCTCCCTCTTCAAGTCAGTATTAAAGAGTGAAATCTGTGCATAGGCAGAATGTCTCAAGGTACCTATAACAAATAAGTTGATTGCTGTGCACACCCATTTCTTAGAATTTCATAAGTCTCTAAAACTTATTATACTCAGCCTTTAAAGCAATCTATAATGGCATATAGCAAAAGGTGGACAGACTTTCTGTTCGGGGCCAGACATCACTTAACCCTCTGGCCAAGATCAAGCGTAGTATCTGTAGAGGGCCAGAGAGTAAATTGTTTAGCTTTTGCAGGCCATGCTGTTCCTCTAAAAATGAGTCAGCTATGCTGTTGTAGTACCAAAGCAGCCATAGGCAATACAATAAATAAATGAGAGTTTCTGTGTTACAGTAATACTTTATTTGCAAACCCAAGCAGTAGGACAAATTGGACACAAGGGTGATAATTTGCTCATGATGGTTTAGTGGAGACAGTTCATTGGGGGATTGATTTTGGCTCTGCTAGTCTAGCCAGGTATTCTTGGGAAAATAGTTAATTTAGATTTGAAGTAGTTTCCTATCTTTGAAACTGGAATTATCAAGCCTATTTCGTGAGATTGCTGTGAAGATTAAGTAGCAATATATCTGGCACATGTTAGTATCTAATAAGTTATTATTATTGGACTATTATTTTAATTTTTCTTAGTTTTCCTGCTTGCTTGTTGTTGTCTAATGTATTTATAATAAACTAATAAATTTTGTTGAGGGCAGCTGGAACTGTTCTGCTGCTTTATCATTGAAGCTTCTTCTCCTCCTTCTCCTCCTCCTCTGTCCTCTTCTCTTCTTTGCCCTCTTCCTTCTCTCCCTCCTTCTCCCCTTCTTCCCCTCTTCCTCTTCTTCCTCTGCTTCCTTTCCCCCATCCTTCTCTCTCTCTCTTTTTTTTTTTTTTGCAGTACCAGGTATTGAACTCAGGTCCTTGCACTTGTAAGGCAGCTGTGGTGCCACTGAGTTAAACCCTTGGTCTCCCATCCTTCTCTTTCTTTTCCTCCTCTCTTTCTCTCCTCTCCCACCTCGCCTGCCTTCTTCTCCTTCTTCCCTGACCTCCCTCCTCCTGCCCCTCTTTCCTGTGTCTCCTCCTCCACCTTTCCTCTTTTTCCTACTTCCTGCCCCCTTCTGCATCCTCCCCCTCCTCTTCTCTCCCTCCCTCTCTCTGTCTCTCTCTTTCTCTCTCTCTCTCTCTCTTTCTGGTACTGGGGATCGAACTCCGGACCTTGCACTTGTTGGGCAGGCAGCAGCACACTGAGCTAAATCCCCGGCCCTTTTACTTCCTCTCCTTTTTTTTCCTCCTTCTTCAGGATAATTAGGGTTGTGCCCAGGGCACTCTACCACTGAGGTACATCTCAAACTTAAAAATAAATTTTGCAGGGGAAGGCAGTGTTTCGCTAAATTGTCCAGGCCTTAAATTTAATAATCCTCCTGCCTCACTCTCCAGAGTAGCTACGATTACAGGAGTGCACCAGTAGGACTGGCTTGAAATATTTTCTACTGGAACTAGAAACTGCTTTAGAGGTTTTTGGTGCTTATTTCATACTGTGGAATGACTATCACTTTCTTTTAGTTCAGTTTCTCTACTGCAAATTCCTTTATAAAGAATTTGTGTGGACATGGGTGCCTGTGCTTGTTTTTCTTTGTTGGGTAATCATGCATATGTTCATTGGCCACAAAAATGGCTCTCGCTGTCCCCTTGACAGTAAGCCTCTGTTGATATGAATTCAGACCAGCTGTAGTAGTCCTGTGAGTGGGAAAGTCTGAGCATGTCAAGTTTGGTCTGTGGTGCTAGGAGTGGGTGGTTACAACTGTTTTACCTGTGGAGAGCTGGCACTGATGTAGTGAATGTTTTTGTCTTCTTTGTGAAAGGTCACTGGCTGATTTGAGTTGCTGGGCTGAGTCCCACATCCTGTATATGCCACACTGGCTTTCTTTTTATGGTATTCTGCCTCATTTTTAGAGATCAGTTTGGCCAATCCAGTGGCACTTTGGATTTTTAATCTTTACAAATTTTCATAGGACAGAATTTTCTGATCACATCTGTGAATCTGGAATCATTGTAGACATGAACTTACTCAAAGAGAATGTGTGACTCAGCCACCTCATCTTTGACAAAGGGGCCAACACCTTCACTGGAAGAAACATAGCCTCTTTAATAAATGGTGCCAGAAAAACTGCTTTCCCACATGCCAAAGACTAAAGACAGACATCTCTAACCATGCATCAAACTAAAATCAAAATGGATTAAAGAAAATATTAGAACATACACACTAAATCTGCTGGAAGAAAGAATAGGTAGATCCCTTGAATACATAGGTATGGTATGCACAAAGACTTTATGAAGAAAACCTTGATTGCAGGGGAAATAATACAAGAATCAACAACTAGGATCTCATCTTATTAAAAAGCTTTTGCACAGGAAAAGAAATCACCAACAGAGTGAAGAGATGACTAACATAGTGGGAAAAAATTTTTGTAAGCTGTTCCTGAGACAAAAGACTGATATCTACAATATAGAAAGAACTGGAAAAAAGGCAAACCCTCCAAATTTAAAGACCCAATCCAAAAACGAGCATCTGAGATGAATACACACTTCCCAGAAGAAGAAGTACAAACAACAAATAAGTATATCAAAAAATGTTTAACATCACCGGTCATTCGAGAGATACAAATTAAAAGAATGCTGATTCCATCTCCAGAAAGAATGGTTATTATCAAGAAATAAACTAATAAAAATGCTGGTGGGACTTTTGGCAAAAAGGAACCTTGCTCCACTGTTAGTGAGAGTGTAGACTGGTGCAATCACTATGGAAATAAGTGTGGAGAGTCCTCAAAAAACTAGGACTAGAGGTTGCATTTGACTCAGCTATTCCCCATCTTGGTATCTTCCCCCCAAATTAAAAACATCATACCATAGTAATATATGCACACTCATAATAGCAGCACAGTTTTTTAAAAAAATTCAGTTTATTGTTATATTTTAGGTGTACATTATGATCACATTTATCATTAAGAATTTGTACACGACATATCTTAGTTCTTGTTTTTTCCCATTCCCATTCACTCCCTTCCACCCCTATTTACAAAAACTTTGTTTCCATTTTTCCTTCTTTTCTTATATTTTTTCTTTCCCTTCTTTCCTTTTTCCCACCTTTCCTACTTCCTCTTTAAACCTTTTCCACCTATTTCACATTGTCAATTATACATTTTGGTCCTTATTTACACATTCAGTTTCTCATACCAGAGAGACAATTTGGGATTTACACGTGTATAGCGGCATAGTTTGTAATAGCTAAATCTTAGAAACAACCCAAATGCCCAATAACTGATGAATGGATACAGAAGATGTGTTTTTTTATACAATGCAATACTACTTAGCCATAAGGATAAACTTGAGAAATTTATAGGTAAGTACCTTGAGGCCATATTTTTAAGAGAAATAAACCAGACACACATATGTAAATACCACATCATTTCTTTGGTGTGAGAGACTGAAAGTGTAAATGAAGACCAAATGTATAATAGATATTGTGAAATAGGAAGAAAATGTTCAGGGCCAGGGATTTAGCCCAGTAGTTCCAGCACCTGCCTCACAAGTGGAAGAGCCCGAGTTCGATCCTTGGTACCAAACAAAACAAAAGAAAAACAAACAAACAAAAAACCCCCAACCCCCCCGATATATCATGCATAAGTAAAAATTCCATATAAATGATCATTATGTACATCTAAATTGTACCAGTAAACTTAATAATGAAAAGAGATTGTGTGTGTTTGTGTGTATGTTTGCAATACTGGGGATTAAACCCAAAGTCTCATCCTCTACTACTAACCTATACCCCCCAGTCCTTCAAACAGAATTTCTTGACTAAAAGAGAAAATTGTATTAATCATTAAGAAAAAGAAACCACAGAACAGGGCCTAGGTTGTAAACTTAATTATAAATATAAAAGTGCTATTGTTAACACACAATTGTCATTTCCAGGTCATGAAGAATAGGTTAATCATTTCTTTTCTTGAGTGCCTTTTCTATTTTTGTCTTTGCTTCTCTTTTCTTTCAATGAAGAGTAAAGAATGCCAGGTGTGGTGGTGCATGCCTGTAATCCCAGCACTTGGGAGGCTGAGGCAGGAGGATTGCTGAAGACCCCTTGAAAAAAAAAAAAAAAAAAAAAAAAAAACAGATAAGTCTTGGGCTGGTGTGGGCAAGAAATTTATTTAATAAAAAAAGTTAGGTCAAAATACATTGGTTTTTCAACTGAGATTTATAATATGCATGAATTAGATTATAGGCTTTAAATGTGAAAATAAGACTTGCAAAAATGGCTAATAAGAAAGGGCCAAAGACAACCAGTAACGTGTAGGACAAAACTAAACATCTACACACACAGAGCATTTGGGTACAAGACAACATTTTTTTAATTGAATTTATTGGTACATTTTGGGTATACAGTACAGTTACATTCATTACTGGGATCTTGTACCTTTACATGACAGGTCTTGGTCCTCACTCCCCCTGCCCCGTCCCTGTCCCCCTCCCCCCCTCCCCATTTACAAATACTTTATTTCCATTTTTTCATTTTCTCATATTTTTTCTTTTCCTTTATTACCTTTCCCTACCCTTCTCACTTTCCCTACACCTTTAGCCCCTTTCTTCCTATTTCACTTTGTCAGTTATCTCATTAGGATCTTATGTACTATTATAGTTTTTCACTCCAGAGAAACTATTTAGACAACATTTTTTGACAGCTAAAAATAGGTGATAGAAGCACCAGCAGAAGAAAAATTATAAAAAATTTAAGTATATATAATTGTGAAAGGATAATGTAACAGTTTTTTCCCCATTAAGTTTATTGGTACATTTAAAGCAAACAATGCAGTCACTCTGGTATCATGTACCTTTATATGGTGCATCTTAGTTATTTTTTTCCCATTCCCCTGCCCTCCCTTCACCTCCTTCACCCTTCCCTATTTACAAAGACTTTGTTTCCATTTTTTCGTTTTTTCACATTTTTCTTTTCCCTCCCCTTCTCACATGTAACAGTTTTTAAATTGCAACAACTAATAAAGTTAGTCTATAGTCTAAAGTCTTCCCTCTGGTTTTCTTTCGCTTCTGAACTTATGAAAATGTTACCTTGTAAACACTACTGAATTCTTTTAAAGAAATGAGATATTCTATAATTTATTTATATTTATTTATTTATTTTTATTTTATTTTATTTTTTGGTACCAGGGATTGAACTCAGGTCCTTGCACTTGCAAGGCAGGCCACAAAACCGCTGAGCTAAATCCCCGGCCCCTTATTTATATTTATTAATGTGTATTTAGCTTGCTTTTTATTTCACTTAAAAGGGTTTATAGTTGCTTCTTCCTTACAGTTAGAAGTCATGCATCTATTTGACAGATGGTGCTCTTTCCCATAACGTCCCTGGCTTTAGGCATACCTTTGAGAATGATCATTGTAAGTCTAAAATGTCTCTGGGGAGGCATCGTGGAAATTGATTTCTATTTGGAGTCTACTTGGCTCTTCCACACTCTAGTATCTATGCATCGGTTTGGCTTTAACTCCTGTTTTTCTCCCCCTTTGCCTTTACTGTTTGCATTTAGATATTTGTTTATGGGTCTGGCCTTCTCACTCCTCTGAGGACTGCGACTAAGCCTTATTTGTCTTGTATTACTCATAGCTTCTAGTACAGAGCCTGTCCGAGAATGGTTTCTCACAAGATGTGTGTTGGGGAAATAATTATACATAAGCTAGAAGTGCTCATTCTTGTATCTGAGCAACTCACTTTCAGATTTTTGGGTGGGATCCAGAAGAAATACTACAGGATTTAGGCATATACTACATGCTAACTTGGAGTGTAACAGCTGCCACACAAATGCAGAATCTTCTCTAACTTTCCAGTATTAACCTCATTTCTATCACTAGCCACGCCTCAATGTTGGGTGACTCTTACCCTGGCGTGTTTTGGCAGGACTCTACTTGGTTTGCGTAATCTACATTGGCGTCTAGTTTCAACAAGAATTGTTTACACATATTTAATTTTAGCTCTTGGGCTATAACATTGTTCTTTTTACTTATCTCCTCCCCTTAGTTTTGGAAACAGGACAGGCATCTTCAGTTCTTGCTATTCCTGTTTGGTGTGCTTTTAGATTAATTTTAGCTTGATCTTCAGCTTTCACGGCATGCAAGATATTTTTCAGTTGTGTTTCCTGCATAAGAAAAATATAGACTGTTACCACAAAGGGAAGTGGAAAATGGGGGACATTACTTAAATATTTCAGGAACCTCATTTCCTGGTTTGGAAGGAAATTAAAGCAAGGCACTTGGATTAATTTATCTCATTTGATAATTCTACATTCAATTTACAGGATAAAACATCCAGCTCTTGAATTTATTTGTTGTTGTCACAGTGAATCTTAAAAAAATTATATTTCTGGCCTACTTTTAAAAATCAGGGCTTAATAGAAGTACTTTGTTTTCATATTTAAGGGGAAATTAATACCTTAGGAAAATAATATTAAATTTTGGGCAAAACAGTATTTCTTAAGAGCTGACCATGGAAATTGAAAGTACTTATGGCAATTTTGCACAATTCTATTTCTTTATGGTACATATACAATCATATTTCTTAATGACTTTCTATAAAAATTTTTACAGGAAGTTTAAAGATACAAAAATAAAATTTTAGGAGAAAATGCACTTATGGTTCCCTCTATGCTACAATATAAGTAAAACTATGGAGTTTTTCAAAACAATTTTTACGTTGATTCTAGGAGAAAAGAAATACAACAAACTGAAGGAGGTGTGAGTTTGCCACCTAGAGGAGAGATGTAAAATTCAACTTTTCTCCAGCTTTCTTCAATGTAAAGAATTATTTCTTCATTTAATTCTTTGCACATTTAATTATCAAAAAGTAGAAAGTTTACTTATTGTACCAGTACAGATCTGATAAGTCTATTCAGATCTATGAATTCAAAGGATCAAGAAAATACATCATACTTTAATTGGACTGCCTGTGTTTAAAATTTTAAAAAAATATTTATTTTTTATCTTAATTTCTTTGAAGTACTGGAGATTGAACCCAGGGCTTTGTTTATGGTAGCAAGTGCCTAAGCTATATCTCTAGTTAAAAAATATCTAATTTTAAAGAGAGTGACCCAACTATCTGAAAAGTTCTTGATATCTGTATTTAGTTAAGGATATTACTTTCAGTTTGGGGGCTACAGAGAAGTTCAGTTCATTTATATTAATCCTATCTGCATTTTCTTTTTAAATCTCTGAAAAGTTTGATACAGACCAGTGCAATTTCTTCATGTTTGATTACAAGATGTATTTCTTCTATCAAGTACTCAATATAATTGATTACTGAAGTAAAATAACAATTCTGACATATTTCAAATGACAGAGATAATGTCTAAAATAAAAGCATCATTTGGTAAAGACTATATACATATATATGCATCACTTATCTGTATTTCAATTGTTTCTGAAGTTAAGACACAATTATTTTCTTCCTTTATAAATGAACAATATCTGGCATAGTATATAGATATGCACAGTAAGTAATGAAGAAATTATTTCACTGTTGTTTATTTTGGAGTGAAGCTTGCTTTAGAAGAGTTTCAGATATATATTGAACAGAAAATTTCCAATAAGGGCACACAAATATTATTTTTCTTGTCAATATTCTCAATGTGATTTAGAAATTCATTTGCCAAACATTTCTGGTAAATAATACATGAAAAAATATTTTTATCAGTACATGTTTTCAGTATATAATGATTACATTCATCTTGGGAAGTTGGTACATGTTCATAACACATCTTTTTTTTTTCATTCCCTTCTCCTCCTCTTCCTCCTACTTTCCTCATTTCTTGGTCTTTTTACCTTTTGCAAAAGGAGAAATACTTTAAATGACAAAAACTTAAGACCGTGTCTATCTAATTTATGAAGGCCAAGCATTTTTGAAGAGGGGATCTAAACTTTACACATTGTTGCTCAATGGAGCTAGAATCATTGATACCTCCCCAAGAGAAGGCACCATTGTCTTAGCAGTAGAACTGCTTTTGAACTTTCCATTTGCAAGGGCCACCTCAAATACTTCCAGTAGCCCTCTTTTTATGGACCCAATATGATTTTTCTTTTGTGAATACTTCCTTTTTTAAAAAATTTAAATTGAATTTATTGGTACATTCTAGGTAGACAGTACAGTTACATTCATTATTGGGATCTAGTACCTTCATATGACATGTCTTGGTTCTCATTTTTTCCCCTTGTCCCTACCCTCCCTTCACCCCCTCCTCCCCTCCTCCCCTTCAAACACTTTAATTCCATTTTGTGAATACTTTCATGTGGTATTAAGATTCAGCTCTGCATGTAAAAATATTTTATCATTGTTTTGGTTGTATTTTAATTGTATACCATCTGTTTAATTTGTATTTCAATATCTGTTAGAGGGTAGTGTTTTAATTATAATCTTTTGATTGTAAGCTTCTAGAAGGTAGAGGTCAGCATTATTTTATCAGTTTTTTGAAATACAGGTCACCATAATGAAAGTGGAATATCATATTATGGTAAATATTTGAAAAATTTTTAAATCTTTAAAAATCAATGCTTACAGAAAGAGATGGCAAGCAATTAGGTATGACACATTGTGTGGTTTCTTTGAGTTCTTAGCTTCTGTATGAAATTTTCCAAACCTTCAGGTCCTCAGAATTTTCTCATTCCACTTGTTTTGTATAGAGTTGTATCCCTGTCACCCTAAAATAATGGGTTGAAGCCCTGACCCCCAGTGCTTCTAACTATTACTTTATTTGGAAAGTGCATCATTGCAGATGTAATTGGTTAAGATGAGGTCATACTGGAGTAGGATGATCTCTTAATCCAATATGACTGATGTCCTCATCAAAAGGAGGAAGAGATGTACATGGAGAATCCTATCTGAAGACCATAGTTTTCCTGCTGCACGCCAAAAATTAGCAGAAGTTAGGAGAGAGGCCTGAAGCAGATCCTTGCCTAGTGCCTTGAGAGAGAAGATGGCCATGCTGACTCTTTGATTTCAGACTTCCAGTCTTTGGTACCGTGAGCCAACATATTTCTCTTCCTGAGCCACTCAGTTTGTGGCACTTTGATATAGCAGCCCTAGCAAACTAATACATCATTTTAACTGTGAGGAGCAAAAAAATTCTATAACTGTGTCATTATCTCTTTTATTCCTTTTCAGCATCCTACAGTGTAGAGATTAGTGCCTTCTGTATGCAAATTAGAAAACGGAGCCTCAGAGAAATCAAATGACAAGTTGAAACTATTGTGGCTATTTTATTATAGTGCCACTGTTTGAAGCCAAGTCCCTTTTGCACCAAAGTGATATCACCCATACACTTCTAACCCTATCCAGGTGCACACAAACGACCAGACTACAATTGGAAGCATGAGTGTACAAATGGTCATCAAGAAGGAACTTACGACCAACGACCAACATCAGATTGTCAATAGGCAATCAGGGAAAAAACTTTATGAAGCCAAGCAAAATTACAGAATACACTAAGGATGTTAGGAACCTTCATAGGTATGGATTCCCTGAAACCTGAGGAAGGACCTCCTAAATATACTTGAGTTAGTACAGTTCAGAGAAGAGGAAACAGAAGGTTGTAGATAGAACATATGTTTGAGTACTTCTTTTGTGGCTGGATATGTCACACCTTCAGCATGCTAGTCACATGAATACCGAGATGTACATTCCACATATTAATGCAAGGTAATGCTATCACGCAGTCTGATTTGATTTGATTGAAATTTTTGTTAGATAGACAGGGCTCTAATTATATTGATGAGGAAATCAAAATAATGAAGAGATTCCCTGACTTCCCAGGCTATAAGGTTAGCCTTGGGGTCAGCATGGATCCCCAGGTTTTCTGATTTTAGTTCAGCATTCTTTCTATAATTTTTCATTGCCTGTAGAATCAGTTTGCTCTCTCTGACTTTTCAGACTATTCCCTTTTTCTCTTTAAATAACTGTCCACCAAAGCAAAAACTCACATGCAAACAGAAAACAAATGGACCCAGAGAGACTGACATTAGAAAAGACAAAAATGCAAAATTGACTTATTAGGAGAAAAGAAAATAGAAGAACTTCGAGACAATCTGAGACAGTGAAGAGTAGATACCACACGTACTGGAACTTCCACAGATGTGACCTGAAGAGATTTATGTAAAGTGAGCAACATGCCACTTGGTAGGAAATTATCTAGCTGTTGAGATACTACTGTGAACCATTTTTCAAGGTGAAGAAAATTCCAGTTAACCTCTCCTGGTTCATTTATTGGAGAGGACTTTGGCCCAGAAGACTATACCCAGAAAGCTTTTTAGTGTTGTTCCACACACATTGTAATCCTGAGAAAAATTTTTATTTACTAGGAAAATTTGCTTTAAAAGGCACAAGAGGCCCAGGGATTTAGCTCAGTGGTTCTGCAATCTGCCTCCCAAGTTTGATCACTGGTACCCAAGAAAAGGAACAAGAAAACTTGCTTAGTTCAACTGCATGAATGTAAAAGTGAGTTTACCTTCCTGGATACAGCTCAAAGTCAAAGGATAACATTTTCTTGGGGCTTTGAAATTTTTCAGTACCAGAGACTATCTTATTTATGGTGTATCTTTTTCTGTACCTAATTTTTTGATGATTAATGAAGACTACTATGTTTTATTTAGATTCTAGATATTATTATTCAATAAATTTAAATTATTTCAATAAAATCACCTGCAGACTATTTACATAAAAAAACTGAATCAGTTTGACTTGTATTACCTTATAGTTGAGAAGAAAATTCACAGATTCCAAAGCAATTGTTTTCATTTGGAAAAAAATAATTAAGAATCATTCAGAAGCAATAGAGAAGGGCTGATTCTTATGATTTTATTTATGGGTGGCTAAAGTTCAAATTTCTCAACCTACTATAATCTCAGTGTAACTGGCCAAATTCCATGGTGGATAATGAGATCTGGCTTACCAGGCAGATTTGTTCTTGGGATCTCTTTGCCAAGTTTGCTGTGTTTTATATGAGACATCAGACTCACCTTGCCTACTGACAGGACCAGCCCAACAGGTTCTACAGGTGAGATCATGGCTAGGCCTGGTAGGCAGAGGCAATCACTAAATAAATGGCCCGACTTTCGGTATTAAAATTTCTTTTTTTACTTTCATGTCCTGTGCCCTTTTCTTCTTCAGCTCATTAGGAGATGAAACATTTATCCATCAATGAATTCAACAAATATTTGCTGAATACCAACAATGACCATGGCACTAGAAATCTAATAATGAATGAGAGAATTCCTGTCTTCAAGGGCCTGCAAACAAATAATTAAAATACTCAGTGAAAAAATGTTGTAATTCATTGAGGTCAGAAATACTGAAATCCTTATCATTTCTTTTTTTCTTTTCTTTCATTCTTTCTTTTTTTGAGAGAAGGCCTTCCTCTATAATTTACGCTGGCTGCAAACTCCTGCCTCAGCTTTCAAAGTGTTGGTATTACAGACATATTTCACCATTCCCGGCTAAATACTGTTTCAGTCTTTGAAAAGTAGAAGGTACACAAATGCACTTTGGAAAGGGACAGAATAGGATGGATATATGCATTTCAACATACACAATTATATATGAAGACTGGTTCATCTTTCCATTGTGAAGCTCAGAGTGACCCTCACTTTCCTACTACACTCAGATTTCACCTTGCCTAATGGCAACCTCTTCCCTACTATGACAGCACCATTTTAGGGGTCTTAAGCCAAACCATATTTGGGTGTCTTCAGGGTATTGTTTCATAAGTCTGTTGCCCTACTAGTATGATAAAAAATATGACCATAAAATTAACCTTGGGCTTATTATTAAAACATCATTGAGTTTACGTCTCAAAAATTCTTCTTGTTTCTGGAAAGTAGCCCGAATTCTGACTTCTTTTTTTCACACAATCATATAAGAATGTCCATGTTTAAACTCTCCAGTTCAGTTGTGACCATAACATACATGATCAGGCAGTGTCTTGCTATGACTTTAAAATGTAAGCATGCTTTAAAAATCTCTTTATGATATTCTTATTAATAGACTATTATTGTAACACTAGTAAAACACTGTCTATATAGGACTTGTAATTCCATCTGTTTGCTTTAATTTAATTTTATTTTTTTGGTGTTTTGAGATAGGATCTCACTATGCAGTTCAGACTGACCTGAACTCACTATGTAGCCCAGGCTGGTCTCGAATTTGTAACCTCAGCTTTAATCCTCCAAGTGCTGGGATTACAGGCGTGTTCTACCACACCCGGCTGTTTGCTTTAATTTTAAAATTCCTTTTCTAAAAAAAAAAAATTCTTTTTCTCCCCTAGAACAGGAGCTATCAAAATTTATATTTTACTTGCTTATGAAGCAATGAATTACTATAGGTATAATACCTTTATCAGTCATTTGTTTTCCAAAAATTTCTGAGTGTTACTATATGCTTGGATTTTCCAGTGCTGTGAAGGGTGATTAGCTAGTTTTGTCACATTTATTAGTGATTTGAGAATGCTTTTCCTCTATGACTGGAATTTCTTCACATTTGTACAGGGTTTAGTTATTCTGCATATATTAATTTACTGAAATAAATGAAGACTGTATTTGTCTTTAAGGTATTGATAATATTGTGAGAGTGATTTACCTCTTTCAAAATGTGATGCTATGTCCTCCCTTTTTAGGATGTGAAAGCAGTTGTTTATGCTTTATTTCATTATTTTCCAAACTTCAGTTATTCAAATACCATCTTCATGATTTTAGCTATATATGTATTCCACCTCTTATGATTCTGAAATGTAGACTATTATTTTTAACTCAATTAAATTTGTTTAACAAGAAACAATAATTTCTTAATAGAAGCAGTACTATTAATTCACCTAGTTGATGCGGTAGTTACAAAATTTTCAAATGTACTTGAACATAAATACATGACTAAATTAAATATTTTTGTCCTTATTTATCCCCAGATCTTGTAGTCAGTACTATAAGAATCATATTTTGGGATGCTGTAGCTGTAAGTCTCGTCTCTGAGAGTGAAAATGCAAAAATAATGGTAACTATAGCAATGGTAATAAAAACTATTATTTATGGAGGGCTGTATGTATGTGTTTAGCTTTACCTTTTTTTTCTTTCTTTCAGTGCTGGAGATTGAACCCAGGACTTTCAAACTGAGCTATGTCCTCAGCCTTTTATTATTATTATTATTATTTTTAAATTTTGAAGCAGGGTCTAGGTAAGTTGCTAAGTTGTTCAGGATGTCAAGCTTGCTATCCCCTCTCAGCTTCCTAGACTGTTGAGATTACAGACATGAGCTACCGTACCTGGTTAATTTTATTTTATTTCCACAGCTCTCACAAGCATGCATATCACAGACATAGGCAACAAAGGACATAAAAGAAGGGACAGTAGAAGCCAAACTTCATTTTGTCAAAGGTAGCGGTAACAAACACCTGAAATGTTTGAATATTTGTTCTTTTTCTTTAGTTAGCTGAGATTTCACACCAGATTGTTACATGGAAAACTGGAATGTGATGGTGGCAGAGTAAATATTTTTCATCACATGTTTGCTGTTAGTTATCTTTGCTATGCTGAACTAAGGCATTTGCTTAAAAGATTTTGCTTTCTTTTGACACCAGTGCCAAGTTTATTATAATCTTTCATTTCTTCAGCTGGGGATTTAGCTCAGTGGTTCCGGTACCTGCCTTGCAAATGCAAGGACCTGATTTCGATCCCTGGTACCAAACAAACAAACAACAACAAAAAAACAAACAAAAAATCTCCATATAATCTTTCATTTCCCTGTTGAGAAAATAGTGAAATATTTTTTATAAATGTATTATCATAAAATATTAGAGTTATTAATATTAAGCCTTTTCACTTTACGGGGGAAAATTGGAACTCAGATTAAGAAAAAAAATCTGTGTTTACATAATTTATAGTACCATCATCAGATTTATGATATGGACTCTCTCTCTCTCTCTCTCTCTCTCTCTCTCTCTATATATATATATATATATATATATATATCTCCAAGTTTTGTATCTAGCATATGATGAATTCCAAGTATAAACAATGCCTTCTTTGTTTTTCATCCTGCATTCTTTTTTATAAAAGTGCCTTGTTCTTAGTTGGTGCTGAGTAATTGTTTTTTGACTGAATGGTATAACAGGTATAAACCTGCCTTTTAATTCTTCTTTGTCATGAACTTTCTAAATCTCATTTAGCATTTTATTATTTTATTTTTCTATAAAAGTATTAAAATAGTGTATTTGAGAAATATTTTGATGAATAATAAAGAGAGATCTTTAATTTTATTTTTTATGTATTTTAATTTTTATGTATTCTGAGGGTAGACTATATTTCAGAATGGTCAAAATAAGAAAGACGAAACATATAAAGGTGCATACACTAGATTGATTAACTATTTGTATTACATATTTACATAAGTAACAGGTCCTTTAGGATATAATGAAATTGTTTATATCTGCAATCATTATAAAACAAATTAGCTAAAGATTGCTTGGAAAAAATGAGAACACCCTAGGTGTTTCTTTAAATTATCATATCATTGCTTTTCTTCTTTTTCACAATAGTCTAATTAAAGTATAGCTTCTGATTTATTAGTATACTTGAGTGTGATGTTTTTGAAGATTTTATACTTGGCTTTTCTGTAAGTTGTTTTATACATTTTGTTATTCTACAGATAATGGAATGATGACAGAGTAATTTTGTAAAACAGCACTCCAGTTTTTAATACTATTTTGTCTGAGGTTCACTTTAAGAAGTTTTGCATTTGTGGAGCCCAGTTCTTATATGTGAAGGTCAACGCATAATGCATCCTCCCTTTTAATCTTCTGGATTTTTTTATAGCTTGATGAAGTATGTTATGCTACTGCCTCCCCCTCCTTCCTGTGCCTCTTTCCCTACCAGTTTTTTCTGTTCCTTTTGGCATCTGGACTTCTTTCTCTGCCAAATGAGTCAGATAGAGAGGAAATGTTTAACCCACATTTTTTTCATCTTGGCTGGGAAAAGACGTTTGAAAGAAAGGGTGACTGAATGTGTTTCACTAGAACCCTGATACAGCCTTTCTTATTCTGCACTTAATTTAAAAAGTCCAAAATAATTGCTTTTTACCATGAACACACTGCACAAGACCAGTACTTATTTTAGAAAAAATTTTAAAAGAAAAATATTTAGCATATGTGTGTGTGTCTGTGTGTGTCATTTTATTAACATCTAGTCTCTTTCCATAATGGATTTCATTTTTAAAACATAAATAATATTGTAAGATTAAGAGTGAAGAGGAAAAAAATACCTATTTTTTTTTAAGAGAAGGGAAAATGTGAGCAGGCATATGGTGAAAATGAATTATTTGTAGTCTGGTATAGAAGAGCTGCTATCTATTTAATATTTATTGTGAATCAATGTTTAATACTAATAAAAATATTTCATCTAATGATATAGACACTGTTTGAATCTGTTAGATTTTAGAGATGTAGACACCAAGGCCTAGAGAGGTTCGTTCATATAATTACACATTGCTAATTATTGGTGAAGGGGAACTTCAGCGCTCCGGTAGTCTCATCTAAGTGTCCTCGCTGTACTCCCTACAGATTGTTTTTCTTTTTTTGGGGGTGATAGGTATTTATTGTTAATTACCATGCTCAATACTATCTTAGCATATCTACAGTAGCAAGTGTAGCTAAGCTTCGCTAAATTAATTATTTTCTTTCAACTGTCAATGCTTAGGAAGCAGAATGGGTTGGGAGTGCAGCAATTGCTGGTTCCTGGTGGTAGTTGTGGTGCTCTCAGAGGAAGTGGTGAGACGCAGGCTAGCTATGCTCTCTGCCACAATGCAGGTCAGAAAGTAGATCATTCAGAGGCTAACTTATCCTTGGGGGTTGTATTCTTTACTAAAAACCTAGTAAAGTTTTTAACATGTCATTTAATAATATGCTGTAAAAGTAAAGATATAACACTACAAAATGTACTCATAATGTGAACTGATCAAAAATTATGGTTCAAGATCTTTGAAATGCTCATCAACTAACATGCCCATTTATTGAACAATGTATTATATACATTACAATACTTCAGTTCCACACTATACCATCACAAACTGGACTTAAAATGGGTTCATTTGCTTAATGAAATAATAAACATTAAATGGACAATGACTTTATTACATATACAGAACACTGTATATGTCTGGCCTTAGAGTATTGGACCAATATTTGTGACAATCTGAATAGCTCAGATCCTTTGATAAAGCTCTCGGCATCTTTGATTTTGTTAGTATACAGAACACTGTATATGTCTGGCCTTAGAGTATTGGACCAATATTTGTGACAATCTGCACTTGATCTTAGCCAAAAGGCCGAGAAGCGATATTTGTGACAATCTGAATAGCTCAGATCCTTTGATAAAGCTCTCGGCATCTTTGATTTTGTTAAATATGATTCTAGACTTTAACACCCCCTCAAAGTACTGCGGTTTGTCTACTTGAGAGTTTACTTAGTTAAATCATAGCAACAACATAAGAAAAATGTACAGACTTCCATTGTCTTAGTATGCTAGGGACTTTATGTATATATCA
>NW_022900948.1:894134-894652 GCF_012274545.1 Fukomys damarensis
TGTTTTTTCATGAATTCCTATCAGTCTTATGTTATTTTTCTTTGTATCGTCTAGGAGTTGTTGGATTGATTTCTTGTGATCCTTTACTGTTTTTAAGAGACCTCTTTTTTCACGGTCACTGACTGCGGTCCTATCTTCTATATCTGCAATTCTATCTTCGCAATCTTTTATTCTGTTGTGTACACTTTCAATAGAGTTTTTAATCTCCTGGATATCTGTTTGAATCTGTTTTATGGATTCCATTTCTTTCCTCTGTTGGGCATTCATTGTTTCCATTTCTTTCTTATGCTGAGTCTTCATGGCTTCTATCATAGTCTTGAGCTCATCTATTTTTTGTCAGTTTCTGATCTAGAGTCTCGAATCATGACTTCCATTTTGCTCATCATCTCTCTGGTTAACTGGGAAATTATTTCTGATTTGAATTTTTGTAGAGCCTGATTGATTTGTTCTGTTACCTCCTGTGCTATGGGTCCAGGGAGTCCTGTTGGTTCACTATCAGACTTTTCATCCTCATTTGT